>NW_019174377.1:1435257-1435402 GCF_002260705.1 Seriola dumerili | reverse complement strand
TTTTTTGCAAATCAACAGGTGGTGCCAAAGCCAAACGAAGGGCAGCTACAACAAATTATCATTGTAATCTCCACAATAATACTGGTTGTCACCCTGGCCCATATCATTTCCTGTTATAGACTAACCTCGGCCCCCCATCTCAGAA
>NW_019174377.1:1214401-1435030 GCF_002260705.1 Seriola dumerili | reverse complement strand
TCATTACATTATTGTGTTGTTATTTTCTATAAAATAAATGGAGTATCTGTGGTACTTCAAATAAACACATGTGAAGACTTTTTATTACTTTTTTTTGCAAATCAACAGGTGGTGCCAAAGCCAAACGAAGGGCAGCTACAACAAATTATCATTGTAATCTCCACAATAATACTGGTTGTCACCCTGGCCCATATCATTTCCTGTTATAGACTAACCTCGGCCCCCCATCTCAGAAAGGAAAGTTGATGTGGCCCCCACTGAAAAAAGTTTGTGGACCGCTGATTTAGAGAGTGAAAACTATGTTTCCAGCTTTCTGTACAAGCTCAAACATACTAGTGTTTATTAGGCAATGATATTAAAGTGTTTCTCTAATATAACCTTAAAATTACATGTGACTAAATAAGCAAAAATTACACCCTAAAGTGTTATCAATTATGAGTTTAACTAGTAAAAACTCAGTTAATTTGCTCCTTTTGAGTTTGATTCAAATGTTGGTAAATCCGAATTGGTGCACAGAAATGATTGACTGCCTTTTTGAGACTGAGCCTTGCTGACTTTACACCAGTGAGAAGACAGACAAATACACAAACTCATAAAGCTGTTATGCGAAACAACCAAAGCTGTTTAATTTTGGCAGAAAACTGTGTGTTTATGTAAGACCACAGTCCTCATGGTAAGAAGATGAATGGATTCATTAAACAGGATGAAATGTGGCAGTAATTCATCTGTGATGAGTCAATACCCAAAAGTTCCTCTTGGTATTGAGTCTAAATATCAAATTCCACAGCTCAACATCAATAACAATGGGATTTTAAAAGGCTGAACAGTATATCATAGCGGCATAGCCCCGAACCCCACCTCACTCACATCTTCATGTACAGGCCTGTGCAGCTATAGCCCTGTTGCGGTGTCAGCAGAGGCCACAGAAAAATGACAGACAAAAATAAAATGGCTGAAGTTGTTATTTGTCTTGGCAACCGCACAGGAGCAGCAAGTGAGTTATTACATCTGTGGCATGAGAAAACTTCAGTCCATCATCAAATCCTCAAACAAATCTACAGCAGTGCTGGGTAAAAGAAAACGCAAGAAACAAAAGATCATTTTTTGGATGCGCCTTATAGATGCCAAATGCAAATCTAATTAACTTTAAAAAGGCAAAATAATCTGCATATTTGTTTATTTGACACAATCTTCACCTAATGGAGAGCCAATGCTACTGTAATCTACAGAGCTCATCTAAATTATGCAGTTCATGTTTTCCCACCTCAGAGCATCTATAACTTCAGGGCCTTTGTTGGAAGCACATACAGTACAAGACATATAGCAGTTTCCTCTGAGGGAGACACTCATTAGTTCACAATAAAAGCTTTCTGTATACAAGCGCTTGGGCCTCAAATCTCCCTCACATGAGTTCAAGACACATGACTGCTTGTGCTTACTGGAGAGGGCGCACAGGAGGGGAGAGAGCAGCAGGTCAGAGGATTCTTCTAAACCTCAGCCGACACTCATGTGAGATGAGACTGCTGTAGCCTTTAGGTTTGTTATCTTACCCAACAGCATCACAGTCAAAAGCCGCCATTATTTCTGATTTCTGTGTTCGCCAAGGGCAATCAAAGTATTCAATACTCACAAGAAAAGAGATGAGAATTTCATTTCTCGTTCTCATACATTTCCGTCCTCTTATCAAACAGACCCTTCCACACTCAGAGTATCATATAGAGGGAGAAGATCACACAGTTCAGTAGATTGCAGGGAAGAAATGAGTGCCAGCAAGGGGCAAGATTGAACTACTGTTAATGTATAAATGTTTGTTGGAATAACTGAATGGATCAATATGTGATTGTATAAATTTAGGTAAAGAGACATCCTATACGTTTGTCCTCTGACTACTTTCAGAGCAGGAAAAATTACAACTATAATATAATAAATATGCTTGTGTTTTGTTAAAGGCTTGAAACATGTGCTCCTACAGTATTTGGCTCCAAATTAGATATGATTATGTCATTTTTATGGCCAACCAACCAGCTGATACAGTGGTTTATACTAAAAACAATCATAATGTGTCAGACTGTTGCCATGACTGCTTTCTGTTATATCATGTGGTGTCATGATGCTTTTTCCTAAGGTCATGTGACACTCAGCAAGGAGAGTATTTTATGTCTAAATGATGACATGAATTTAATCTTAACAAGAGTAAATGATTTTACTGTACTGCCATACAGAAATAAGCAGCTTTAAATACATTTGGTTTATAAAGGTATGGTTTGTATGGGTTTTATTTAATATCAACAAAATGTATGTAATAATAATCATAATCCTTACAGTGTGTGATTTTTGCTCATAAAAGGAAACCTTTCTTTTCCTGCTTCATGGCTTCTCTGTATATGTGTGTTTTTACTCAGGAGTGAAAATAAAATGCATGTAATAGCAGAAATGCGTAGCCAAATGATGTGAAGTGAGTAATGCCAACAGGTCAGCTGGTACACATGAGGGACATTAGGCCTGGGTGACCCTGAACATCATCAGTCTACAGACATGGTAAAATAACAACTGTGACAAAATAATCAAATGCTCATTTTCTGGATCACTGTACCTCAAACACCCTGGACATCAGTAATCCACATGTCAATGTTTTTTTTCTCAGGCCTCATATTCTCTGACTTGCAATAATTTATCATATATTTAGTGAGATAAAAAAAGTCTCTAGTTTTGATTTCATTTATGATTGGGTTAGCTTTGTCTCTAAACAAACGTGGCATGCATTAACCGTGAGAAAATTGATTTTCATGAAAGCCACTTCACTGTGAGATTGTTAAGCAGTTTCATTTAATCTTGTAACATTTGAAAAAACAACAAAATAAATGTGAACATAATTTCCATCACGACTATAACTTGACACTAACATTAATGGATTTTCCAAATGTAACCTTAAGCTAATTTTACTTAAAAGGGATTTTCAAAAGACTCTGCCTTTGTTTTTGCTATTTTCTATTATAACCAATAAACGAATCCATCTATTTTTGGCCAGTGTGTCCTGTCATATGGGCTACTTCTTTAAAAATCCCTACACAAGATATCAAATCTTCTCTCAGGCAGTGGATCACTTCAAAAACATGTACAGTAAAGTCTGAGTCAGAGGAAACTACCATGTGTGGGGAATTTCACTTTTTTTTTTTTTTTTACAAAAATGTTCTTTGGTCTTGTACAACTGCTTTTTTCATGTGAGCCGTGTGTCAAAGTTGGACTGTACCTGCGATGTCCCACAGCTGCAGGCGCACCGTCTCCTGGTCCCAGTTGAGGACCTTGAGAGCGAAGTCCACCCCGATGGTCGCTCGGTAGTTGGGGCTGAAGTTGTGATGGACATACCGCTTGATGATGCTGGTCTTACCGACCCCGAGGTCCCCTATCACAAGAATTTTATAGAGATGCTCCTTGTGGTGGTTGTTCTGCATGGCGACCGAGGAGGGCGAGAGCTGAGCATGAATCCACCGTAGAGAGGAGAGGACCGGGGGATGAAAGGGGAGCAGCACAGGACAGCGAGGGAACTAGAGTGCTGGCAGTGGGAAGGGGAGGTGAGGTACGCCCTGGCCCACAGAGGGAAGTGGAGCAGAGACGTCTGGACCTTGTGACTCACGCAGGGGAACAGCCCTCTGTATTTAAAAAAAAAAAAAAAAAAACTACTTGAGATTACAGTCAGCAGAATGTTCTTATCAAGTAACATTTTAATGTTGTAGCTGGTTGAGAAACACTGTTGGGTAGTATAATCGATGAAAAGAAAGTAAGTAAAAGAAAATAAGAAATTAAAATGAAGTGTTAAATGGAAGTACTCATGCAACAAGTGGACTACCTCATAACTTAATTACAGAGCTTGAGTACATGTACTTACCTTTTTCCACTGTTAGTCAGAGCCTCAGTTCATTACATTTCATTAATTAAATATGGAAATTGAATTATAGAATTTGCCCAAATAAATAAAAAGTTAGCTGGTAGATTTTACTATTTTTTCTGGTCACGAGTCATTCATCATTTTATCCTCTCATGGTGCATTTTGTTTGCGTGTATATTTGCTGATTGCCCAAAGATACAAGAAGACACAAAATCTAACATCCAAGAATGTAACTGTGGTCTTGAAAAACAAACAAACATGCAAACAAACCCCAATGATCTTGAAATGCTTTTATTCCATCAGATTTAAAAAACAAAAAAAACAAAAAAAACAAAAAAAAAAAAACATCTCACAATATAATGTAGAACAAATGCTTACATAAAAACATAGGGGTAAATGGGAGGCAGAATAAAGGCACTACAGTCATCCCTTACATCCATTAAATAATCCCTATTAAATGCTCAATTGGGAAACAAATTTACCCCACAGAGGAACATGGCAGTCACGGTTTCAATTTTGATGCAAGGACAGAAGATACTTCAATTCTCCAAAGTGCTTCCCTGAGACAAAGAATCAAGGTCCTGCATTTGACAGACAAACACAAATGCTGACTCCTCAGTTGCAAATTCCCTTCAAAAAATGCTACAGCTACAATTTACAACCCATCGTGATTTGTCAAAGTATGTACCAATCCATTTTGATTCCAAGTCAGTGTCGGCAGTTACAGCTTGAATTAAATCATCCACAGGCAGCTAATCAGTGACTGCTAAAAAAAAATAAAAAATAAAGGCAGCAAGGTGTTCAGGATGTGTCAGTACTTTTAGAAACTGAACAGTGTGTCCCTATTTATCTTTTTAACTAAAGTGGAATCCAATTTCCATACTAGTAATTGGATGTTGTCTTGTCTCTCATTACATGTTACATTGGTTGGATCCACTACAGTAAACATTTCGGCATTTGACGATCAGAATTAAATGTCTTGTTTTTGGTCCAATTTTTGAGTGACAAAACTTGCTACTTTGGTTTTGGGTGGATTTCACTTTAGTATATTTCGTAGTCATATGGAATATTGAAATCAACAGCCGTTCCAGCCGTTTTAGCTTAAATTTTCAACCGCGCAAGTGCACACTGAAAACACCTAAGCTACACAGAAGGAAAAAAAACTAAGTTGCACTATTGAGACTCATCAGGACACTCCATTCCTCCCATCCTGAGTTTACAGTTTGGGGATAGGTTTGGCTGCGACTGCGATGCTCTCAATAGCACACTCATCACTTCCCCGGCGGATTCTGAAGTAGCCGCCCTCGCCCCAGCTGGTGCCCCAGCTGTTCTTAACAATCCAGTACTTCTGTCCGGTCTTGTGGCAGCGGCCGTACCCCACCAGCAGCACAGCATGGTTGGTCAGCTCGAAGGGATTGAAGGGGTCTGCCAGGCCTGTGTGGTGGTAGATGCCCTCCTTATAGTGCATGAAGTCAGGGTAGACCTGTGAAAGGAACGGGTCAATTTACTTTTCTTTTTGTGTTAAATTAAAGATATAGCTTTGAAGCACAAAGGTCTCCCAAGTTCTCAACAATAAAGTACAGAAAAAGTTTCATCAAGACAAATAAGGTTCAGTTTTCTAAATAATGGTTCAAAATATTTAATGAGGAATACTTGTACCAGTTGGTGTTCTGTTAGCATTTTTGCCATCTTAACAGGTTAAGTTAAACCTGAAATTCCAATGAATTAATAACTTACATCAAGAGTGGTTAACATAATTCTATACATGAAATTAGATGGACTAAGAAAGTAATCTAAAAAAAAAAAAATAAATAAAAATGGGAAGACAGCAATTTCTGACAATGCAGGCCAAACTCAACTTAAACTCTAGGCTCCATTGACAGAGCAAAAGTAAACAAAGTGCATGTATAGGAATAGCAGTTAGGAAACAGTGAACAGCTATATCAAGCAGTACCTCAAAGGCCACTGCCATGGGCCCACTCTTGACCAGTTCCAACATCATGGTCGTCTCACTGCAGCCGCCATAAAACCCACCGACGTAGTTGTATTCCGCTGCGTACATGCGGCCGCAATTTTGAGGGACGCCACACGGAGTGTTCTTTGCAACATATGGAAAGCATGACTCATCCACAACGCCGAAATCCTGGACATATTTCCCAATCAGGTATGGGAAGCCACCATCACAACCTTAAAGAGAAGAGATGGATGTTAGACGTGGTTTGTAATGTTTCTGGAGGTTGTTGCGACGTTCTTACAAGTTGAAATCTCTTATGTGGTCCAAGATGGTAAAAAATAATGAGGCTTTTATCAGAACTCTTCAGAATTGGGGAAAAAAAAAAAAAGTTATGAAACTTCTTGACAGTTAAGATTCACTTTCTTAAAAAAAAAAAAAAAAAACACTTGAACACTACTTGTTCTGATTAGGAAACAAGGAAGCCCAGAGTCTTCTACATTGAGCAGTACATCATATAATTTTTTAAAGTTTACCTTGAGAATATTCAGAGCAGGAGACCACTTGTTGAGGGCTGAGGATGGGAGTCTCACTGTTGTTGGTGACGATTCGAATGCGAGATTCCAGCATTCCCATGGAGGCAAAGGAGTAGCAGCTACCACATGATGCTGAGACACAGATTTACACTAGAGTTATCACAGTGCTGTGCAACACAAAAGTACTGGAATAAATCTGAACTTTGTGACGATTTTAATGTTTGTTTGTTTTGTTTTTTTTTGTTTGTTTGTTTGTTTTAATAAATTGTCTAACTCTCATCATTTCTGAGGCTATAAAAAGTGGTGGTGTTGTACTGGACAGCATTATATTAATGGGTGCTTCAAAAATTTTCTCCTAATGTTTTCTATACCTCTGACATCAAACAAAAACAACACACACACACACACTATATTTAGACAAGTTCAACACCCCTACAATTAAACCCTTATACACTGGTAACTCTGCATTTTAATAGTACACAGGTACCATTATTGTAATGTATTCTAATGACTGAAGTTCCTGTAATGCTCATGCCTGAGTACACTTATCTGCATTAGTTGTAATGCATAATAATGGAGCAAAGCACAGAGACAGATACACTGATTAAAGACACTGGTTACCATCCATAGTGAGACACCAGGTTCTTAATAAACAGCTCTGCAGAAACAAATTGGGTCAGAGAACAGAGGCTGCAGGGCCCTGCAGGGTGGTTTAATAGTAATAATCACTCAAGTGAGGTTGACACCAAGAACGGTTTTATTTGGATCACAGACCATAGGTCTCAAGACAAATAAGGTGTAAGAACCAGTCGTTTAAATTAGAGGTGTATGTTAGTGAAATGAAATGATTTCACTGCCCTAATATTTAATAATATAAAAGATTTAATCAGTGCCTGAGATGATTCTGGAGAAAATGTGACAAGAGTTAAGAGCTTTCTCATACAAAACAATGTCACAAGAGTTAAGAGCTTTCTCATAGGATTTATGATGAAGCTTTCATTTGCTCCAATGCCAGCTACACCTGCACCTTGCCTTTAGTCAGCGCTGAAACGATCAATTTGTCCTCAAGCCTACCAATTTTTGTGAACTGAAATGGAACCTACAAAATCCACCTGGCTCGTAACAGAGCAAAATAAGCTCCACAGCACTGTACAGGGGCTTAGAGGTCTTCTATTGAAACACTTCAGTCCTCTCCAGATGCTTAAACCCAGCCCTACAGAGGCCCTCTCTCAGACACTCGGCACACATAATCTCTCCACTCACACACTAGGCTGTGCAGAAACACAGGAGGAGAGCAGAAAGCAGACCCAGACCTGCCAACAGGGAAGCAAAGTAGCTGGCAGGCTGCTGTTCAGTCTCTGCCCTTACTGACAGCTGCTCCAGTGTAAAGGTATGGCTCTGATCCTGCAAGTCTTTTGATTTATGTTTGCGTTCACATTTGTAATATCATGTGTGCACAGGTAACATACAGCAATTCCTGTCCCCTTCAAATTGGTTTTTGGGATGTTCTGAATTAACCAACTCAGCAGTAAAACAAAAAAACAAAAAAATTATTTATATTTATATATATATATATATATATATATGAGTAAGGTTCAAGATATATATATGAGTAAGTTTCAAGATTTCTGCAGGACAACAAATTAATGTCACCTTGGTTTCGCACAGGGCTGACAAAGTCAACGCCGTCAACATTTCTCCAATCCCAGTACTCAGGTAGAGCTGCCGCCATCTTGGCAACTTCAGCTCTTACAGCCATAGGGCGAACACGCCTAAAGTAAAAAAAAAAAAAAACAAAAAAAAAAAAAAACACATTTGATCACAACGGTATTTTTCATTGCAAAATAATGAGAAATTCTAATAGGGAAGAGAAGTGCACTAGTTAATTCTTTTAGAAGCACAAATTAGTAGTTTATGTACAATTATATGTTTTCCTCTCCATGACACCTGAGGGGCTGTGTTGAAGAATGGGAAAGTCAAGTAAATGCTCACATAGGGATACGGGAAGCAGGCCCTCCTGCTCTGTAGTGCAGCTCCTGTAGAGTGTACTGTTCATGCTCTGGGTAGGGAGCAGCCTTCCAGGAACTCTGAACCGAGTTGATAGAATCAATGAAATCCAGGTTGTGTTTGTACGGTTTCTGCAGCAGCCTGCAGGGTGAATAATGTCACACAAGGTTATTTGTAAAAAAGGAAATGCCACACAAAGAGAGAGAAAAAAAAAACAAAAAAAAAAACACATTGAACGCAATTGCTGAGATGAATCAGTGTTTTGTAAATGTTAGTTGGTTAACATATACAGCTTTGACAAAATACACCTGACAGTTTAATTAAATTATACAGTATAGTAGTGCTCCAATAAAAACCACCTTGTGAAGCTTGTACTGTTTTTATTGATGGGACTTGGTTACATTTTGTGGCCGTGTTATACTGTGCTGCTGTTGTGTTGGACCTCATAAAAAAAGTAGAGCTCTACAATTTTATTTACCAACTCTTACAACATTACTGCCAGTACAACAACCGATATTCATTGCAATAGTACTGTATGGGGCAGCGCGACATGCGAGTGTTACATGTTCTTATTAGTTAGCCCACCTCCTGTATTCAACTGCATGGGTTTTCCTTATTGTTGCTCACCACCATGTCATTCAAATATTAATATGCATCCTTATTAATGTCCATGCCACTAATACATAGTGTGACATTTTTTGGTTTTTAATAATTAAGACAGCCACTCAGTGTGGTCCTCTATGCATTACATCTTCTGAGTGCAAGTCTAACTTGGATAATAAAGCCTTGCACAGATATTTTCCAGTTATTCACACTGATGTCAGGAACAAGAACAGCTTTGTAAAACAGTTTCAGGCTAAATTGTTCCCTTGAGTGCTGAAGATTATTCCAATAAGAGCCTGCACCTAGGTTCCTAGGGAGGGTAGTGGAGTACACTCCCAACACAATACAAGTCATTTTCATCCAGACTAAGATAAGGCAGACCTACAATGATCACACCATCAGCTACAGAATTGTGCAGGAAAGATCCTACTCCTTTTAGTAGGAGGGTGCAGCCTTTGACGGTAGTGTTGCCATTTAAAATCCACTTATTTTAACACAAGTGTAAATCATTACCATGGTTGCAAAGTTTCACATTTCATACTGGAAGGAGGTGTTACCTACAGATTAATACAACCAAGTATAAACTTTTCAGTAGCAATTGTGAGTTTCCTCTGTGTGAAGAAAACAGCATGATACAGTTTGAAGTGTGAAGGTGTGGAGACGTTTTGCCTCTTTCCGAGTTAGTGACTAAAAGTTTTAATGACACACTCATTAGTTTGTCTTTATTAGTTATGTACCAAGCTATCATAATTGACATACCTGCTGCTGAAAAGTGGTTTGTAATCTGTACGGGGTGGTACTGCTTTCACTCTCTTCCCTACAAAACAGGCCCAGTTGTTTCCCAGGACATCATGGACCCACCCTGGCAGGGTCTGGTCACAGTAGCTGGTCACCTTGAAGCCCTCCTGAGTATACTGAAAGTGTAGGGAGACAAATAGATTAGGGCTTGTTATCTAATATATAACTAAATCGTATCATTTTATGCAAATACACAGCAACTCAGATTATTCCATAAAAAAAAACAAAAAAAAAAAACATTACGAGTTATAAACTTAAGATGGAGTTACAAGATCCTGCACAAGTCTAAAGCCACAAAATCTCCCAGTTCTACTCATATTGCTCCACTAAGCTAAAACAAGTCCCAAGAATGGGGAAGTTGAACTAGACATGGACAAACCATAACACAGGTCTGCAGACAGATGGGCCATGACACTTCGTTCTACTCAGTGTCATGTGAGTGAGGAGAAGTAACACATGACTGAGAGATTAATCTTGAATATGGTGCATATTTCAGCCTGCTCCAAGTGTTACAGACGGAGTCATATCAAGTGAAGGGACAGGAAACTGAGTGATAGTGAAACTAAAGCTTAAATGTCAGGGAATGTTTAAAAATATAGCTTGGGCAATTGTTAACACACAGAACAACTTCCTTGGCATTTTTTGTCATCGCTTAGAGCGAAGAGATTACCTTTACGAACTAAACTAAATTTGAGATGAGTAGGGCTATGACTCAAGGACAATGAACAACTCATGGACATTAATAACAATGCATATTAATATTTGAATGGAATGTTGGTGAGCAACAATAAGGAAAACCCATACAGTTGAATACAGGAGGTGGGCTAACTAATAATAATAATAATAATAATAACAACAACAACAACAACAACAACAACTAACATACAATACTACCTAGATAATGATTTTAAGAAGTCTGCAGCAAGCATTTTCAGCAGACTGCTGTGAAAACTTGAGGCAATGATAGGTGTTTTTTTTTTTTTTTTTTTTTTTTTTTTTTTTTTTTTTTTTTTTTTTTTTTTTTTTTAAAAAACAGGATTACCATACTGAAATGATCACTCAAATAAATGACTTATGTCAACTCATCTTACCTTGAAGAAGGCGAACCATTTGTACCCATTAATGACCACTTCAAAGCCCTGGTTGTAGATGATGGTAAAGAAGCCGGTGTTCCCCAGCTCGTCTGTGGCTACAGACAGTTTCTCCAGTGTCACAGTCACGGAGCTGTCACCTATAGCTGGGGAGGAACACCACAACATACAAGTGTTTAACTTCAGGCAATGATTCATGTAGACATTTTACATTCTTTTACAATCAATGTTATCCCAGAGTTTAGCTTAACACACACACACACACACACACACACACACACACACACACACACACACACACACACAAAGTAACAGGTGCATGTTAGACATATTCAAAGCAAAGTTATTTTAAAATTTAAGGTTTTCATTCTAAGCAGATTACACAAAGAGATCTGTGAATCATCTGTTGCAGTTTCCGTGTTAACTGAAAACCCACAAACCACAGGACCTAACATGCCACATGATTTTCAAATTGCGAAACTGCTTCATCCTTACTGGTCAGTCCCATGGGGGGGAAAGATATTTCCTGTGGTGTCAAGGGGTGGGTGGGTGAAGGTTTAGGGTATTATTACCTTCGGTGGAGCAGTTGAGGGTCTTGTCGTGCCCTCCTTTGGACACCTGGAACACCCATGTTCCCACCAGCTCTTCATAGGTGCAGTTGGCCGGTGTGTCACCCCAGGACCCTTCAACCCAAAGCAGGAACACACACACTAGCACACCGCTCAGCCTCATTTCCACACACAGCTAGCTTACCTGCACACACACACACTCATGTACACACACTTAAAGAACTACTCAGGCAGATCCCCGTCTACCAAGAAAAGCCTACAAGTTAAACAACGCTCCTCGGTTGAACCCTGTCCTCTGCCCGCTATTTATGCAAACTGAAACTTTACCAAAGAGTCGTATGTCAAGATGAATCGTTGAAGACAAAAAGTTCAACACACATGCGCACTACTAGCTAGCAGTTTCTCCAACTAGCTAACATTTTCGGCATTTTACTTTAGATATTATTACTTATACAAGACTATTTTCACACCACCGTTTCATACATTTTTCTTTTTTAATAACATGTCTACTCGCTCGCAGCATTCGCTAATGATTTATGTCCACCGAGATAAACCGAGCGAACACGGACGCACAAGACAGTGACGCTCTTGTTTGCGACTGCTTCGCTTTTTGGTTTCGTTTACCTTGTCATATGACTGGCCAGCCGAGCATGCGCAGTAGACATAATGACTTTGAGGGGGATGCTTTGTAAAATCCGGAATCAGGTTGCTTGTGTAAACTGATTGCAGGTAATAGTCTGATAAAAAGGTGTATTGTAACACATTATAGTTACTTAACTATTTTGTTTTAATATTTTTTTTTATAGTTAGACTACTTATTAATTTATTGTTGAAACAGATATACATTCCTTAATACTAAATCTATGTTGATTGAACTGGAAACTCACCATTTATTTGAGTGTGTACATCCTTTTTGTGTAAATTTAAGCAAAAATCCATGGAATGTCCACTATTTACGGTTAACAATCCAACAATGTAGTACGTCACATTTTATAGATGCAAAAGTTACAGTTGTGTGACACTACATCTGTCAGTGATTAGCCAAAATGATGATGATTAATAAGCATCTGAAATATCAATTCACTGCTGACTATAGAGTTACTCTATAGTTATAATGGTTGTTTTCAGCTTGGTTAAAAGAAAAAGAATCTGCTAATTGCTCTGCACATAGAAAGCTGACAGATGACACAGAGGTGATCTGAGGGATCTGAGGTCCAATACATGACCTTTTCCATTAGTTTGTGTAAATACAACAATAAGGTTGTTTTTTTCCCCCCTTTGAGTCTGCTGTTAAGTTCCTGTTTGTCACATTGTAATCTTGTTGATAACGTGGTTTTCTATTAATCCCAGTGGGGGAATTTTATTTTCACTTCTCTTCTAAGGGAGTTCAGGGCCTCAACTTGCCTGTTTGAATGTGTGTGTGTGTGTTTGCGTGCGTGTGTGTGTGTGTGCAGGTGTCATTGTATCCTGATAGGTCTGTTGTTAAAGGGGTTAAAGAGCTTATTTTAGCCAGTGGGCACTTAAGAGAAGTGCTGGAGGCTTTGATCACCATAGTAACCATGACATAGACTGACTCATCTCCTTGACAGACCATAATAAGCACTCATCTGAAGAAGGGACTGAAGATGTATTAGTCATGCAGTCTCATTAGTGCCATTACACTGTGTTTGTGTGGCAGTGAGTGTATGTGTGCATTAGTGTGGGCACATGTGTATGTTATTGCGTTTATCTGAGAGTGTGCGAGTCCATGAGCGTGTGTGTGTGTGTGTATGTGCCCATGCAATGACTCAAACTGGAGGAGCAGGGAGCAGAGAGACAGAGACGGAGGGATGATGTTATGAATGTTAACAGCCTGAACCCACTGAGCTCCCTCTAAGAGTGACTCATTGAAACTAATGTTTCAATCTTGATATTGTTCTCGCTTCCACTGGCAGGAAATTAAAACTGAAGTGACTTTCAGTTCTGTTATATCGGCACCCACAGATTTGTTCCCTGCTTACTGGGTTTACTCTCTCTACGTATCACAAATTCCTCTTCTTTTGTCATGCCTTTCCTTCAGTCCTTCCAGTCTTACATTCCCTTGCTGTTGCTCTCTATATTTACAACTTGCTGTGTTGTTTAATTTCTTTTGCATGTTTCCCCAACACACATACACACAAGTTTGAAATCTGCTTCATATACACACAAACACACTTTAATCAATTTTCATTTGGGCTATAAAACGTTATATATAAAAATGTCCATCACAGTTTGTAATGTGATGTTTTTTTTAATGTTTTGTTTTGTCCAACAAAAAAATGCAAAAATATTAAATTTGCAGTGTTAAGATACAGAGAAAAGCAACAAATAGTCACAGTTTAGAAGCCAGAGCCAAATAACATTTACGTTTTCCTTGAAAAATTACTTACTCGACAACTGTGGCAATCTCGTTGGCCACCACAGATCTAATAAGTACGTATATCGTCAAGTTCATCAACACAATAAGGTAATACACCTTCCCAGTCAAAATGCTCTGGATACAGCACTGTTCGACAGGTATACAATACAGTATGTGCGTGAGCAACGCATACTTTCATCTGTGTTTTCCTTCTTTGTATTCGCTGCACAGTTCCTCACTCCCTAACACATAAAAGGAACTCCCTTCCTTGAAGCCGCAGCAGCGGTTTGCACCTGATCACCCCTGTATTTTGAAGAATTGTGATACATTTATGTAAATTTAAACTCTAGATGAATGACTGAAATTCATATAAGCGTAATAACAAAAGTTAATTTATGAATCTGTTTGCTCCAGTCCTCAGTTCAGACCGGTTGAAACATCTTCATGTTTGAAGCAGTTAAATACCTGCTGAACATCTGTGACTAAATTGCTGTTCATTTCTATATTAACACACTGTTTGAAAGCCATTAGGCTCCTCATGTTGCTCGTGTCACCTTGAAATCATTTTAGCTGTTCAAGGGCAAATATGGCTGAAATAACCAAATTAATATTAGCGTTGATTAAAATATTTATTAGCGTGTAAATCATGTTTTAGTTCCACTTGATAGAGTGATTTTAACAGTTGAGAGGGTTTACTGTTCATGTTGTGTCTAACAACATCTCTCAGCTGTACTAACGTCGCTGCCTTTCTTTGCTTTTTCTGTACTTTGTTACCAACATGGATCAGCCAGAAAAAGGATGCAAGAGCAGCATTTCATTAAGTTGGCAGTGTGGGTGGAGCCACTCCATCACAGAGTGGGGTTGGCCACTCGAGCCTTGTGGTGTTAATATTACATCCTTCACATTTAAATTAAGTTCTCTGGAATGGCTTCATGGTCAGTTACCTCAGCCATACGCATACACCTACACAAAAAAGAACAGAGCGCTGTGGAATGAAATGTTTTCACCTTACATCTACATATGCTCATGCCCACACATGCATACTATGTATATACACAGCAAATATACATGTCTATGCACATGCATGCACAGCCTGACATTGACTGTTAACCACATGCTGCCATGACACCCCTTGCCCACACAGACTTTATATATAAGGCCCATCTGACTACATTGAACCAAAGGCATGCAATTTACGTAGGAGCAAATAACTCTCAACACTGATTACAGTAAATGTATGTTGTGGGACGGTGTATGAGGATTACTTGGTGTTCCCTGGTTTTATTCATTTCTTTTTTTTATGCACGTAAAAGTAATTTCATCAGTTCAAGCACATTTATTTATTTGCAAATGTTGCAAGTCAAAAGAATGGAATCATGTTTCTGTGAAAGTGCGAGCATTGCAACACCCACAACACCCACAGGTGCAAGGAGCCTGGTTATGCCTATCAATCTAAAGGACACATTGCAAGTTCAGCATCAAATTTAATTCTTTTACTCGACAAGAATTGTTTTGCTTCTATTTCTATCACTTCTATATTTCTATTGAAGTTTGCATGCTAACCAGCTAACCCCAGCTCAGTTGGCCTGTCTCGACACTTTCCGATACCGAGTCACTGTAGCGTCCAGTCTGTCCTGAAGAAGTAGCGCTTCTCAAGAGAGCTAATTCTAACCACTTGTATTGTAAATGCAACAATGGCTGAAGACTAGTTAGTTAACAGCTGTTAACGCTAACGGTAACTATGTGGCAACAGCAAAACTTAAAAATAGCTCCTTAAACACATCAGAGATCAAACCTGTTAGCTGAAACATTTATAGATATTATTATAGTTATGGAGATTGTACGAGTTTGACAATGTTTAACATTTTGGAAAATGCACTTATTCATTTTCTTGTTCAGAGTTTGGTGAGAAGATTGATACCATTCTTAAAGCTGTTAATCTGACTCTGCCACCAGCAGCAGCCAGCATAAACACTGGAATCAAAGGGAAACACCTAACCTGGTTTTGCCTGAAGGTAACAAAATCTGCCTTCCAACACCTCTAAAGCTCAATCTTCTCATCTAATTTTTGGCAAGAAAACAGAGTTTTTTCAGGCAATGACATGAGCTACCTATGATATTCATGGTATAGTCCCACAACATTCAACCCTTAAAACTGTTTATTCAAACCTGAGATGCAGAGGTGACTGTGGTTGTCTTTGAGCATTAAATCAATCCATATTACTCAGAGACAACAACACGTGAACATCCCACAGGAGACTGCTGAAGTAGATATTGATGCAGTTGTGATACTTGTTGAATCCATCCGTGACTGATGAATGTGTTCGCCCACATATTGCATGTGCGTTTTCCTGCCCAAACTGCCTCCACTTTTATGACAAACGTATCTATTTGTATATTTTTTTCCTCCTTTTTTTGTATTACTGCTGTTTGCTTATTGCCTTTTCATCCTTTCCATTTATTTGAAAAATGAGCCAAATGCAACAATTTGGAGATTTCTGCGCTGAGAGGTGAGGAGAGAAACAATGGTGGAGCAGAGTGACAGAGGGAAATAAAAGAGGAGAATGAAAGATAGCAGGGTAATTTCATTTTCTTGACCTGTATGCCTTCAGTTAAATGAATGAAATGTTTTTAGGGGCCGATTCATCGGCTGATGTCACTCTGTCATACTGGCTGCCATGTCACTGCAACACTGAAGGAGATGGAGGGAGAAGCAAATATAACCGGAGCTGTCAAGGTGGTGTCTAGCAGCTTCCACTGACTCGGTACAACAATGTGTGCTGTAGGCAAGAGACTCACAGACTGTTGAGTTCATTTTGGGCTCTAAAACTGGGAATTTGTCCAACTACTGGATGTAATAAAACCAACCAGGCTGGAGACTCCAGACCTGAACCCTAATGAGGGTCGATGTTATTTTTCTGCAAATTATTTTCAAACTTTTGTACAATGATTGCTGATAATCACAATCATGATTTTTTAAAATATGTAATTAAAATGATGCTGTGGAAAAACACTGTTTTGGTCCCATAAATGCAGAGCTATGTACAATTTATGAAGCAGCAGCTGGTATTCACTAGCAGGGATGCACTGATTCAACTTCTTTTCCCATGATACCTACAGTATATCTGCTGATTCAGAAAAACAATCTGGTAACAGTGCTCTATTTTTCCTAGATTGAAAAAACTGCAACATCTCACTGAAAGGAACTCTTTGGAGACTTTGTTATGTAAGACAACATTAGGCCAGGGATTGCTGCAGCACTAAAAACTGAGTCACGAAAATGTAGCAGTATTAGAAAAAATACATTTCACAATGACATTGAGAAGAAAGGCCTGTATTTGGTGGGACAGGGAGGCTGGTCAGAATCAAGGATGAATGCAGCCAAATACAGAGAAGTTCTTGAAGAGAACCTGCTCCAGGGTCCATAAGACCTGACTGAGACTGGGGCGATGGTTCATGTTTCAGCTTGACAACAGTCGTCCAAAAGCCCAGACTTAAACCCCATAGAACATCTGTGGAGACACCTGAATATGGCAGTTTACAGATGCTTCACATCCAGTCTGACAAAGCTTGTGAGGATAAACTGCCCAAATTCATTTGTGCAAGGCTTGTAGAGGTAGAGGCTCACTCAAGAAGACTCGCTGCTGTACTTTGGCTTCTGCAAATGAAGAAAAGAAATCCTAGGTATGTTCACCATCGGCTATGTTGAGTGTCCAGTGTTGATGTCACATGACCACTTTTAATCAATTTAATTTTTTAAATCAATTTAAATTTTAACACTATTTATTTTTGGTATTAACTTACCAGATGTGTTTAACCCTCTGCTGTCCATGGTCAAAGATGGGTTGACACCATGTTCTGTATACTGTAACTTAGTACACTAAAATAACTCTTTAATTTTCATTGTTATGATTGAGTATAAAAAGACAGAAAAGACGGGGTGGTCAAACATAGTTTTTTTAATAATGATTTCAATAGTGATTCAAAGGTACTTTGTAGTACACTTACACAATGATTTATCAATGGTAAAACAAAAAACAAAATCCTTTTTTTGTTTGATAATTATTTTCCCTACACCATATCCCATCTCCTGTCTGACTCCACACCACTGCTGTGTGGTGGTCACACTGACTGGAGGCTCCCAGAAACATTGAGTTACATCCCAGTAAGAAAAAACATGAAGAGAACCAGGATTCATGAAGAGCTGTAAATTAGAGTTAATGAATGCCCTGTGACTTTTTTTCTTCCATTTCTAGTAGGCTACGCCAGGTCTTTCTTGGTGCTCAGAGGGTGGGCGTTCGACTGCAGTGAGTCACACTATGGAGACTTTTTAGAAAATCAACCTGTTAATGCCAAAGTGCTTTGATAGCACGGTGTTTCTGCAGAGAGGAGAAGGGCTCAACAAAAGATTTAACTCATGTGTCCCCTTACCCAACACACTTACAAAATCAGAGATACTTTTATGGTGTGTGGTCGTGTGGCAGCCTAGAGCTGCCTTATGCCGGTTTAACTTTGAGTGCTCACTGTTTTCCCTTTAGCACAGGCTTCTGGGGGCTTGTGGTTCTTTGCAGATCCCATTAATGCATCTGCACTTCCTGCCTTACATCTTGTCTTTGTTCCTGCCACTTATGACCCAAGGGAGAAAAGGAAGGATGAGATGCAGTGACAGAGGAATCAGAGCAACGTGGTATTCCCAAAAAGGAGACACAGGGCAACAAGATATGAAATATTAAGCACGGTTGTTTTGAATCAAACTTTTTGCATTTTCTATTTGACAGCTCATGCTTTCATGCATGGTCCAACTGTATCAAGTATAAACAGATTTCTAATCTCCCAACCTTGATCAGATATAATTTGAACATATATATGGATAGGTGTGCTCACAATTGTGCTGGATTTGATGATTTTTGAGAATTTCATAAAAGGATAAATAAAAAGGATTTAATACTTTAATAACACGTTACATGTGTTGTTGTTTTTTATCACTAATAAAAATTACAGAAGAAGTTGAAAAAAACTTGTTACTCCTAATTTGTTATGCCCTCGGTTAAAAAAACTAACTCTTACATCAAGAGTACAGGGAGCATCCTGTTAACACTGAATACTGTCCTTTCAGTTTACAGTTCCCAATGGCTACAGATCAGCCCACAGAAGTGCCTTCATGGGCATCACCCTGGGCCAATTTGGAGTGAAGAGATAAAGATTCATTAATTGGGAGATGAGAAGAACTCTGTTTGGCCAAAACTGCTCTGATTCTTACTGCCAGGTCTGTTGGGAACCTCCAAAAAGCCTGTGAACAAGGTCCCAGCGCCAGCGACAAACAATTTGGATCCCAGCACAATCTGAAAGCAATTCAGTTATATCAAACCTGTTAGTGTCTAATCACGGAGGCTACTCTAAAGCTTATCTGTGGGCTAAAACAGTGACTGAACATAAAATCTGCCTGAAGTAGACATCTATAACCCCACCCCACCCCCCATCTCACCCGTCATCAGCCCCCACTAAAGAGCCACTTAGAAACATACTGTATTTTCCAAACAGCTAGAGCCATATATTCTCACATTTTACACTTCACAAAGCTGAGTGAAAATATTTAGTAGATAATCAAATACCCAAATATAAAACCATCTTCCATTATCACACCAATATATAGCATCAGATTACATTCTACAGTTCTGAATGCAAGGGGGAAAAAAAAAAACAAATTAATAAAAAGTAAGTTCATTAAAAGTAATTCATTAACAATCCAATGTTCCTGAGGCTGGATAAACACTACAACACTCCCTTTAGAAAATGATGAAATTACGCCATCTTTTTCACATTAACAAGATGTTGGCACTGTTTAACAGCTTATTAAAAAAATTTCATATAATTAGAATTTTTTACTAGAAGCTGGTGTAGATATAGCTCCAGTTTAATCAAATTTGTGTAGTGTTTATCCAACCCAGCTAAAAAATGCAATAGCACCTGAAATAAAAAAGAGAAAGCTGGCACTGAGTGGAGGAGCTTATGTTAACGCTGTAATAAAACACTAGTGGAGTCTGGGAATACACTGCAATTTAAGCCCGGCTTTGCTGTTAATTTTTAAAATAAATAATTAATATACATTTATCAAACATTTTCATTTTAGTAATAATCATTTTCTGCCTGGAGTGAATAAATACTTCTAAATGAATACAGAACAACATATAGTACATTCTACACACTCAGTATAGGGAATTCAGCTCATTCTTCTTCCCGTTAATTATCTTTGAGGTAACCCATCATCATTTTCTTTTTTTTATCAAAATGAAGCCCAAAGTAGCTGCTTCAGTGAGCTGGGCTGAATTAAACTTTGGATAAGTCTGGGTTGTAACGAGACTGGAGCACAGCACATGGCCTTAATTTATATGCAGATGAGCTGCCTTTGTCAAGAACAAGTGAAATTAGTTTTTCTGCTCAGATCATCCACCTCAGTGTTCCAGAAAAACACAAAACGTGTACATTTGCTTACAAGCTTGTAAAATGTCACGACAACTGAATCCCGTAATTGAACATGATAATCTTGATTATCTCAAGTGAGCAGTAAGAATGTAAACATCACTTCTATAGGCAACATTCATCTCCTTATTGATATCGCTAACACTCTACTGAAAACAGAATCTCACCAGAATTTAAAGCAGGGGTATTAATTATGTTTGTGTCCACAGCGGTAATCCAAACAGTTTGATCTCTATATGAGGAATATAAAAAACACACAGCATAAAACCAAAGAAATCACCCACATTGGTGTTTCTTTGATACCCATCATGCCCTGCAAGGATGCCTCTGTGTCATATGGTGTAATATCACAGTTCAGTTTGGTTTAATACTCTCACCAATAGAAACACAGGATGAGTTTGTTTAACTAAATATATTTCACAAACCATCAATACACAATACTGTAAACTCTGTAAGTCGCCTGCTCTGTATGTAAAACAATAATGCCCTACAGACACACACAGACCTGCTTAATATGTTATTCCACTTTATCATAAATCCTGAATCCAAATAAATAAGTACTTCAAATCAATATAATACAGAACCTAACTTCTTATAACACAACTCCATCTCCTCTGCACTATATAATCTATACTGACTCCCTAAAATCAGTCATTTTACCCTACTGGCTGACGAAACAACCACATATGAAAACACACATGCTCTTTACTCAGTAATAAAAAGCAACATTCAAATCAGCAGCTTCGGACAAACTTACAAAAATACTGTTGATGATTTTTAAGACATCTAACTGTCAACCCCTGGGCCCTGGGTTTCACTCAACCAGCTGCAGTTAAAGTGGATTCATCCGATCCCCCCAGGAATTTAATATTGAGGAGACTGATATGCATCTTGCCATTAGTTTATCCTGAAAATGCAAGCTGTCAGATAGTTTTACAAAATTAAGTTTCAAGTGAGTTAGTGTATCGGTTTATTTGGAAATTCTTGGTTCAGCCCTGCAGAGGATTTACCATTCTCAACACTAGTGCTGGATATTGTCCTGAAAATGCTCAATATCACTTCATATTTATACTTCTTTTCAATACAGTTTTTCATGCTTCTGTTTTATACTTTATTCTTAGGGATGGGCATTGTTCGGATTTGATCGACGCGGTTCATTTATTTCTTTTGATTACAGCGCAAAAAAAAAGAGAAAGAAAAAAAAAGATGAAACAAAAACCAGAATTAACATAAATGTGAAATGATTCATTGCTTGGCAGGTAGAGGGACAAGGTGCTGGTTGATCTGAGCCTCTCTACCTGTAATGAAGAACTTAGGTTCTTATCTACCTCACACGTAATCATCTTGTGATTTACGTATATCATTAACACTGTTAAGAAACAATTTGTTATGTCTTCACTTAAACTTAAACTTCACCCACTCTGCCCTCACAGCATATGCCACCATATGTCTATGTGGTTGTTTACACAGTAAACATAGTTCTGTGTTCTGTATCAATTCAAACAAATACTCAGGCAGGGCAGTGGGAGAGGCTGCTCTGTCTCACCAGAGACCTCTTGAGTGCCAAACTGACAATAACCTAAATTAACGGTGTTTGTCATCTATCTTTGTGGATCCCTGTTTCTGACTCGCCTCCCTCTACACAGAAGTCAGGGTCAGCTTAAGAGCGCCACTATTACAGATGGTAGAAAGCTGGTGGTGTCATTTCAGCAGGGTAGCCACTGCCAGCCCGAATGATGAATGAGGTCCTGCTTCTGCAAATCTGTCTCCCTCACCACGACATCACCCAAAAGCTGCACCCGAAACCCAAAACAACCCCATTACTTTTATCTGGCAAGATAAATGAGGGACAAGAGCGACTGATAAAAGCCTCAACTGTTCATGTTTTCATTCAAATGGTATAAAATAAATGACCTTGGGTCTGCTTTCCTCCTATCAGCAGATAAGCATGTCTGGATTAAAAGTATTTTTGAGCCCAGGGATTATCAATCCAATTCTTTAGAGTGCATTTACGAAAATAAGTGAGCCAACGGCATTTTGGGTAGACATCATCAGGAGATCATCTTCCTGGCAAACATAAGATTTTGCTCATCATCATCATGTTTTGTCTAGAATATGAAGGGAAATATCAATTTAACGGAGATCAGCCCAGATTAATATGAGTGGTAGCTTTTTGTGATCCTTGAGGTAGGGATAAAATGTGGAGCAATGGTATTAGTGCAGATGTCTCACAGTTTGTCAGCAAAATGTACTGTCTGCATTACTATTTCATTTCCGTACAGGGACGATTACTACGCATTTTTCATGGAAATGTTTGATGGTCCCTGGTTGAAGAGAATGGATTCAAATGCTATACAAATTGTATTTCCTCATAAATGCTACAATAGATTACAGATCACTTATCATCTCCCTGGGGTTCCGTGAGTTTACATTGAGCTTACAAGTCAATACCTGCATTAGTTTTTTTAAACCAAATATACAGTATGTGCAACCTCTGCCCTTTTTAATGACTATTTGTTGTTGGTCATGTGTGATTTTAAAGTAAGATGATGTCAAAGAACTGAGCCCTTAAAGAGAATAAGATAGCATTAGAAATAATCGCTGATCCTGTCTTTTTCTGCAGAGGCAGCACACAACTGTCGAGCCTCACCCAGGGGGCTGATAACATGCAGCTGAAGTGCTGAAGCAAGCTCCCAGCATGTTACAAACAATGTCAGTGACAGGCAGCAGCACATAAACTGGCTCCTCCCCAATCACATCTCAACAATAGCACTAGTTAATTTTTTGACAACAGGTCAGCGCCCAGATTAGCACAATAAAATGAGCACAGTCGAGGTAATAATGCACAGACAGCACTTTAAGACAGGGACCAATTATGTGTACAACTATGACCAACAGCTCTTGTTTCATGCGTTTTTCTTGTATGTTTTTATCCTATCATAAGCAAAAGTCTCAACAGTTATCTAAGATGCTGATTGTGCGTATCCACTTCTTCTATTTTTTTTTTTTTTTTACCCATTTGGGACCCAAGAAGAAGTTTAATCTCTTGCTTTGAATTGCAGACACATACTGCAGCTTGTTTGAGGACATAAGACCAAGTTTGCAGCACACTTCTTAAAAAAAGTAAACAACAATTAATGGCACACATAAATCATCTCCATTACTATCTCACACCGCACCTATGCCTTCAGTAGATCAGACTGAACCAGGAATAAAAAGGTGGAAAAAGTGGAACTACAGGCCCTAAGTGAGAAGATAACATTGCAAAAATAGGGAATTGCACCTTTGTAACTAGAAATTACTAAATATCTCCCTTTCATTAAATATAGATTTAGAAAAAATGCAAAGAAAAATGTTGTTTATCTACCCGCTATCATCCTTTTTGTTGCCCACCAAAGATTACAGAGCGATGAAAAAGAACAACGATCTAAAACATTGTTAATGATTTAAGAAACCCCTCAGATGTGCATCTTGTTTACATATGGATAATATTGCTTTTACACTGGAAAATGTGGAATATTTATATAGAAAATATCCAAAACAATAGAAACAATTTTACATTGACATTTTTTTTCTTTTTTTATGAAACCACAAATTTACCCACAAGCTAGTAAGCTAGACCCTCCCAACCCCTTTGGCACAATAATCATATTCATATTAATTATTATTATATTGTTGAATTACAAGACATTTGAATAGGAATGGTCACTCACACATTCAGAGTAGTAACACAGTTTCTGTAGTCGTAACACATATTGGTACTGTATGTTTTAACATAGTTCAAAAACATCTTTTTTTTCTTTTTTTCAGCTTTGTTGATATGTAAATAAATGTACTTTCATCGGAAACAAAACAGAACTGTCTTTGCATGCCCTTATTATTTACAGAATCACTTTGTCTGAGTTTGTTCTTGCTGGCTACTGTAGAGCAGAAATACTACACTCAAAAAAATCTGACCATGGACTGCATCCTTGTCAGTCAGCTGTCACAGCAGACGAACGCATATGCTGCAGAAAACATGGAGCGCTTGATGGACAATAATACACAGGCAACATTTTGAAGCACTGATTGCTGTTGCAATACCAACAGTCTAATTTATCTTTGATTAAGTTCAATATATCAAATCCATGTCTTTGCTCCAGATTCCTCATATAAAATGTATAAAAATGTTTGTGTTGTGTATCACAACCTTTTAACTTTAGATTTCTTGTGGGGTTTTTTTCTTTACTTTGCTGAGTGTTTTCCACGGTGGAGGGAGCTGACACAATGCCAAGGCCCCATTTCTCAAAAGCATCTTAGTGAATGCATTCATCGGCACATTTTACAGTATATCCCTGTACTACTCGGAGTCCTCGCAAATTCTGTTGTGTTGGCACATATAAGTACATTACTCCATTTGAAGGCATAGATTTTAACCCAAATCTTAAATAGTCAAATTAGATATTTTAGGTTTCGCAGTCTTGTGCAAGTTCTGTTCTGTTTACCCATCTACACAGACATGTATGACTGGAATATCAGGATGTACATTGGCCTGAATTTGACCTTTAAGCTAATATCAGACAGTAATTCTCTCCATATGAACCAAAGCCTGTCTTCTATAAAATGTCTTTTTTTGAGAGATTACATTCACTTCAAACATTTTCCCAATCCAGGGATTTTTCAGACATTTTTTGCTGAGAATGAGATGAAAATCGATACCGCTCTCATATCTGTCCATTCAATATGCAGCTACAATCAGCAGCCAGTTATCTCAGCATAAACACGGGAAGAAAGGGGGGAAATAGCGAGCCTCTGTCCAAAGATAACAAAATCTGCCTACCGGCACCTTTAAAGTTAACTAATTAACATGTTACCAGACCACTGACTTCATATATTCACCTGACAGATATAAGAGTGGTATCATAATATCATCTAGCTCTCGGCAGGAGTGCAATTTTCAGAAAATGCACAATTATTCCTTTAAGTCAATACGATTTGAGGTCTGGGTAATTTTTATGTCTGTCTTTTCCTCTTTCTGCTGCGCTAATATTTTGAGCGGCTCAACTGGATGTCAGTCAGTCTTTTTCTACCAGGTTGGTCTCATGACACTAAGAGTAATGTGGTGTCAGTCTTATCTAGAGTCTGAACTTTTGGGAATTTATAAAAAGCTTACCTGTGCAACAAATGACCCTGGTAGAGACAGACTCTATCAATATGTGCCCGCTAACATTAAAGATGATTCCTATTAATCCCATTCAAAGCACTGTCTTTGACAAACTGTATAGAGAAAATGTCATGACTGGGATCCAGCTAAGCCTTACATAATACTCTGTTAAATGTCACACACTAACAATAAGCTTTGAGGTCAGATTTCTTCCAATCATCCACCTGAACAAAATTTAATGACTAAGCTGTTGATGGTAAAACAAGGCCTGGTCTTGTCAATCCCTCCTCTCCCTCTTTCTCAAGTCACAGACAGAGAGGTACAAAAGGTTTGGTCCCAACTGCTTCAGGAATCATGTAGAAAATATACATTCAAACTTCTGAAGAAAACAAACTGGAAGAGTAGAAAATACTGAAATACTGGCAGGATAAAAGAAAGCAGCAAGAGAAAGAGGGACTGAGGAAAAGAAAGCTATGTAGAGGGAACAGATCGGAGAGCTGAATGAATCAAAAGATGCTTTTGTGAGAAAGTTCTTCAGAGTAACATACAGCCTGGTATGTTAACGCAATGCACTTTTGTCAGAAGCATGTTGGATTTTATCATCAAAGAAAAATCCAAAACCTCTCATATATTTACAGAGTTTTTCCCTTACATTGTATTTGTTTGTGTGCGCTCACACATGTTTGTGTGTGTGACTATGTGTGTGTGACTATGTGTGTGTGTGTAGATACTGTGTATATGTGCCGTTGAAAGCCTCTGTTTAGCCCGTACAGGCTTAGGAGTCTTACCTCATCAATGCTCTCATTTTGTCATTAACTCTCATCAACACACTCTCACACACACACACACTCTCTCACACACACACACACACACACACACACACACACACACACACACACACACACACACAAACACAAACACACACACACACACACACACACAAGCTCATAATCTCTAATTAGTTGATAGCCATGTTACCTTAAGGCCACTACCCAAACCTAAATGATACGTAGCTCCAGACCTTCGAGAATGATTTCTGGCTTTACAGACACCAAAACACTGCAAAGTTATAGTGACCATTTTTGCAGTTCTTCACATTTTCACTTGTGAGAGACAGCACTAAGAAAATACGATGTGGGCAAGCTTCTTACACTTGCATCTCACTGCGAACATGTAAACATAAACACAGCTTGGTGCATTCACCAACCAGCCCTCTATGACTCCTTCACTTCAGCTTTTTACTCCACACAGGGACAAATGGATTTCATTCTATCCATCCTCTTTTCGCATTATGACCTGTTGCTTTTGAGTGCTCCTCTTCACTTCTGCGTTTTCTTAACTTGTCATCTCTGCCTCACAGTGAGGACGAGCTCTGGCTGTAGTTTCTGAGTGTGAGTCTGCTATACCTGGGCGAAGGGGGAGAAGGTGGTGGATGGGACGGGACTGGGGGGAGACACAGATCTGTCTCTGACACAGGTGAGCCACTGCTGGATGCCAGAGAGTCACGGAAGGGTGACGGAGGAGTCAAAGCAATAAGCTCCTCTTCCAACTCCGCCCTCCTCAGAGGGGAATCGGTGAGGCAGGTCATCAGGCCTCCTCGCATGGGGGAGAGAGAGGGGGAGGTCTGGGGGTGAGGAGGCGGCAGGGGGTAAGGTGAATGAGTGATAGGGTGAGCGAGGCAGCCACCCCGGCCCCCCAAGCTAGACTCAACAGGTGGGAGGGGCTGGACATCAGCGTAGGTGGTGAGGGTCGGGGGCATCGGAAGCTCACGGGGTAACAGATAGGGGTCGGTGGGGTGCGGAGAAGGAGGTGTGTGTTTGTGTGTGTGTGAGTGAGTCGGAGAGGACGACAGCATCATGCTGTTGAGCTCGGTGATGTTGGCGGTGAAGCGGTTTACCACACAGCTGATCTGATCCATCAGTGAACTCTGGGCCTGTCCTGGGTGATCGTCCACGGTGACCAAACGACCATCACTCCCAGCCACAACAGAGCCACTGCTGGCACGACCACAACTGCTGCCGCTGCCGCCGCTGCAAATGCTGCTCGGGTACTTTGGAATGCCAGTCATCTGAGGCTCCTCCCCTAAACATGCCCCTAGTCTCTGGCTGACCGTGCTGATCGGAGAAGGTGTCTGTGGCCGGTACGTGATCGAGTAGCGCTCCTCTGCTTCTGAGAGCTCGTACAGGGTCTTGTCTGTGCCAGTGTCCGGATGACTGGGCAGAGAGGACATGGACGGGAGGGAGGGCAGAGGAATATGTGGGGGCAGGTCACCCCCTCCGCAGTAACGGTCCTCAGAGGTTTTGGAGAAGGGCTTGATGACGGCAGTCTGATTGTTCTCCTTTTTCTTGATGTGGAAGGAAAGCCGCTGCCACAGGTGGTTGCCACGTGAACTGCTGCGCTCCGTCTGCGCCCAAGATACTGATTTACCGTTGGAGCTGGAGGACAGGAAGGAAATGGCAGGAAAGAGAGACAAAAAGAAGGGGTTGTTTTTAGTGCTTGGAGGCAGATTTACCATTTAATTCGCAGTTCATTATTTTTTAGTCACTTTGAAGTGGAAGGACAAATTTAATAGTTTTTTGTCTAAAACAAACATTTCTGATGAAAGATTTTAATCACATTTTTTTTCTTAACCTTTAATTTAGATACAACATACAGTGAATTTTTGATTTGCTTGGTTGTGATTATCACCATCTTTAGGTCCAAACTTAAGTTTGACAAGAGATACTTCTTCCAACTGCAGAATATTTTCTGGCTGGCAATTGAATGTGTGTATTATAAACATGCTGAACATTATTTGCTTTCTTTCAAATAAGATATACATTAGTTTTTGTTAAGACTCTACTCAGTGGATTTGTTTGCAGTCCTAATTTTTTATCACATCAGATGACGTTTCAAATATAGATGAGATATTTCTTATCAGACCTGTAATGTTACTGCAATTATGAACTTGTAGTTTGAAAAATTATACTTTCATACTTGTTTCGATAATTAATGGGAATTTATTATGCTGTTGATTATGATTGCAAGTCTATCTTGATAGGTTATTTAGGTATTAAATGAGATTTTTTTACCTAATAAAATACTAATGTTGCAAAGCAAAAAAAACATATTTTGTAGAGCAAATCTAAAGGCAGCAGTGATGCGCATTATGAGCTAAAACTGCAACAGAAACAAAACAACACATGGAAAAACCTTTACATAAAATGCGCATGTTCTACATTAGTTTTAATTTATTATCTTAGATGACTAATGTCATTTAATAGATACAAACACATTCAAATGGAGTCTTGACTTAACTACATAAAAATCAGGTGGACTTCATATGCTGATCTCATTACAATTAATTTTCTGTTCTATTTTTTCCCGCCAGTATGTTCTTCATTTTTCTTTGTCAGGTTCTCTCTTCCTCTCTATTTCTTCTCCTTTCTTACCATTTCTTCCACTTTTCTCTGCTTCACATCTGTCACAGTGCTCTGTCCCCTGCCTCCTCCCCGCTTTTCTTCCTCTCATCCTTTTGTCAGGTTAATTAGTGTGATTAATCTTTAGTGGAACTTCTGATTAAACCTCACACCACCGTGGCCAGGGGTGAAAAGAACTTAAATCACCCTAGAGACACACACATACACATACTCACACCCACACATATACACACACACAAGACATGTCCACACACTCACACACAGGTATCCATATGCTGCATATGTCGACCTGCACCTTCACATGCACACTGATGCTTGTTTGATCTCATGGGAGGAGACTCTTACAGAAGGCTTTGGAGCGAGGTGGGACCAAGCCAGACTTGCATCTGCATCGTATCCAGCTCTGAGGATGAGTTTAATGACTGGTGAAGGTAAATCAAGCACTCTTCAGTAGTTCAAACATTTGGCTCAAACATCAATCACATATTACTTTCTTTTAAATATTTCTTCTTTTTCCCCCGTGGTCTGCCGGCTTCATGTCTGTCTGCGTCTGTTCAGACTACACAATGACAGCATCTCAAAGGCAACAGCTTCCAGCCCTGCACTGAGGAGATAGACAGCCCTGCCAATTACCACCACCCACAGAGGGAGATAGGACCAAAAGAGATGGAGAGGGGAAGAGAGGAATAAAAGAAACGAAGATGGAAACACTCCTGACATTTCTCATAAGAGTGTGATTGAAATCTTGCTTGCCAAGCGGGGTGAGCTGGACCAACCTGCTGACGAACGAAAACATGTTCTTGTCTTTTTTCTCCCTTTTTATTCTGAGCAAGTGGCTGTGCGTCACTCCCTTTGTGTCCTTTGATCGGTTCCTTGTCACAGTAGATGACTTGCGGATGGCCTTAAGCTGGGCGTGAAAGCTATTATGTGTCTCCTTTTCACACTATTCTTTTAGCATTGTCCAGTCTTTCTTTTCCGTCACTTCTGCTCATCATCTCACTCTGTCCATTCTCTCCATCTGTTTTTTTCCCCCTCTCTCCGTCTTCTCCTTACCCTCCCTTCATCAGTTCATTCCCATCTCTCTCCTTTGCCATGTCTCCATTAGGCAATTGTCTGCAGTTCATGTTAGGGTCAGGAGAACAGTCAGGCAGACTCAGGGGAGCTCAGAGAATCAATCTCTCAGAGAGATGAACACACACACACACACACACACAAACATACACGCACCATGAATAGTCTCAGAGTGGGGCCATTAAAGAAATGGTGCCTTGGACTGTAACTGAGGAGTAACCTGGCATTAACCTGACCAAGAATTCTCTAGTGTACACACACACACACACACACACACACACACACGTACCTGAGTGTCTCTCCAGTAGAGCCTCTGCGTTTCCACAGGTTAACCAGACTAGATGAACGGCTGGCAGCTGAGGACGATTTTCCGTCGCCCACGTGCATGCGGACCACTGTGCTAGTGGTAAAGGCACTGCGCACGTTACGCTCTGGTTTGGCTAAAATGATGTACACCTGATACAAAATAAAACACAAAACATCTTATTTAACCATGGCCAAAGAACTTTTAAAAAAAAAAGAAAGAACTGCTTAATTGAATCATGTTTAGAGAGAGCAAAGATCTACAACACCGTGCCAGTATTTGCAGACGCTGTCCGTCTGCTTATTTTAATAATAATAATCCTTTTTCAAGGAGTGCTAAAGGCTTTCATTACATAAATGTAGAACTCTATTAAAAAGACAATTCTCAAAAGAGGCAGCTGCTAATTGTTTTTATTGATTTTGTTTGCATTTCTGCTGTTGATTGAACCAAACCTTCTCCTTGAAGCTCTGTGAATATCTATCTTTTAGTGTATGAATAGGAGAAACCACGATACGTGATTACATTTTAAATGGGTTTTTCACTTCAATGAGGGCATGTGGTGAAAATTTTATTTCAAGTTTATAATTATTTATTCAAAAACTCAACACTCACTTTGAATTACATGTTGTTTACTCGAGTTCTGTCTGTGCATTACTGCTCTCCATGGTCACAAGCAAGAAATATTGTGTTGTGCTTTATAATAGCATTTAAGTTTTCAAATATCAAAACAAATTATGCTACAAAACACAACTGAAAACAGTAAACTAATACAGCAAAAAACACCAGTGCTTCTTTCTTAGGTCTGAGTGTTACAATAAATATTCGTAAATAGGGGCTGAACTGCTCCCAGATATAGGATATCCGATATCCAAACATCCTGGAGTGTACTTTTGCACTCATAACTTAAGACCACATACCAAAAGACTGGAGTGAGCTGATTGCATGGTTAAGCGTGCGCTAACAGTGAGAGTTGATTGGTAATGTAGCATGAAATATCAGTACTGTCACTATGGTTACCTGCGGGCTAATATACCTTGCTCACTGATGATTGCAACCACAGTATGTTTGAGGTTTCCTAAAATAGGGGGCCTACACGATTAATGGACGCACGACAAGCCACCAAACAAAAGGATTTGTGGCGGCTTGAAATAGACACTCAATGTTTAGTTAGGAAATATATAGATCAAAGCAGAGCTTTTTTTTGGGGGGTTAAGCCTTACCTTGGGTACGAACATGCAGCACAGAGCCACAGTGGCACTGAGGCTGACACTGAAGCACATGGTGATAATTTTGTAGTTGGAACCAAAGTAGATGGGCACAAAGGCCAGCCAGATAATACAGGTGGTGTACATGGTAAAGGCAATGTACTTAGCCTCGTTGAAATTAGCTGGGACGTTGCGGGTCTTGGAGAGAGAGAGAGGGGGAAACAAAGTGAGAGAAAAAGACAAGTGTGAGCAAATATTTTAGTATTTTCTATACTGTTGCTTTTACAGTCCTAATTTTGATGCTAACCTCACCATTATGTGAAAGAGAATTAGCTGAAAGATGGGGTCATAACCTTACACCACCAGAGTTCTATTGCTTTGCTTTGCTGCTGTGTTCATAAACACGGTCAATTTATTCGCTTGAAGTGCAGTGCATTTGAGATTTTGTCTCTTTACGATTCTGCTCTCACACTCTACAGAAAATGGATGTCTGCAGGCTATCGATAATCAAACATTGACTTTCTAATGTGTTTGTTGCCAAAAAATTTCATTTACTGCTGTTGAAAGGTTGTAGACCAGCAATACACACACAGTGGTGTCATCATTGCTTTTGCCATTGTGTCTGTGTTACTTTTCTCACATAAATCAACCATCGTTGTAGGACATGTATTGAACATAGAACAAATTGGACATTTAGTATGAGTACACATGTTTGTTAACATAGTAACCTATGACTCCTACTACATGTCCCCTTAGAGCTCAATTTATATTTCTTATCCTGTGAAGATTTGTGACTTCACTTTTAAATCAGCATATTCAATACTGTAATTCGAAACTGTACAATAATTACAAACACCTTCAGTGAGTACCTTGAAGGCATAGAAGGTGCAGCTGAGGATGAGCAGGCCATTGTACCCCAGCGGGGCAACCACACCCAGGTTAGTGGTGTTGCAAATGAGGTTGACCTGGCGGATACTGGGGTAGTCATGGATCACCTGTAGAGACACAAGAGACAACATGACATGCCAATGATACAAGGCTTGACAAGGCTTTTGCTACAAGAATCGTTTTCCTTGTTTTTTCAAGAAGAGTGGGAATGCTGGTGACAGAGAGAGACCTTGGAGGCAGTGCAAATAAACAAACTGACATTTTGATTCATTACAGTCAAGTTCAAATGGCCAATATTTTAAATTTGGTGGCAAAGACCTGAAAGCTAACTCAGCCTTAAAACAGGATTGTTTGGCAGCCACTGAGAACAGTACTGTTTTGGATAAAGGCAACAAAAATACTGTAGCAGAGCTGCAAACAGGACAACACCTGTTGATCCACTCATTAATCTATTATTGTATGTGCCAAACGGTCTTAAAAACAATTTCTGATGTAACAGAAACTTTTATTTTTTCCTGATTCAACTCATTCTTCTTCATGTCTCTGTCTCTGTTAATTTGTCTGCTCTTAAGCCTCTCTCAATGAGCTACCCTCCCACTCACAATGAAAGACAGACACGGCTTACCTCAGGTGGCTCCATGAGGAAGAGAGCCACGATGATGCCCAGCTGCAGCAGTATGAGGAGGAAGGCAATGATGAGCTGAGCGCAGGCAGACATGAAGCGAGGTTTCTTTGTACAGATTTTCTTCTTGCTGCCTGCCAGGATACGAGCGATCCGGTTTGTCTGGGATGAGATTGCAAAAACCATGAGGATATTTTAATAGACTATATACTGAACATACTGTATCTACTATATACTCTGGCCATCTGCTTTCTGTACTTCCACACAGCTGCCACTGGCTGCCTTTTTGGAGGCATATTAGTGTGAAACTATTCAGTAGAAGAAAAAAAAAAAAAAATTGCACACAGGAGTCAAACTCCACTGCTATAAACTCAGAGTAATTTCTTATGGGAACACTATTGCAATTCTCTGCCACTGTTTAGTCCAACCTGGCTGTAATTCAGCGCTCATTCCCCAAATCCCATTGGACAGGGGTATGATAGACCTATGCCCTGGCTTTTGATTTTATGGTAGCCATATGCCCTCACTCTATCCGATAAAAAAAGGGTTTATAATCAGTATCAGGGGACAATGACCCATATATTTTCCTGTTTCACAGCAGTCCACTCCACTCTGCTTCCACCCACCCACTTGCATCCTTTAGCCCTACACCTCTCACACTTGCTGCGGCCTATATCTCATGATATAGGCCGCAGCGAATTCTTAATTCAGTCCTTACCTTGGTGACAAGCGCAGAGTAGCTCATGGCAGGTGACAGGCCTATTCCCAGTCGCTGGAGGTAGCAGTGGATGACATGGGGTTTGGCTATGAGGCTGAAGGTACACAGGTAACCCAGGCAGATCCCTGCTAGTATTATGTAGCACAGCTCCCTACTGGAAGATTTCACTACTGGGGTGTCCCGGAACCTGGAGATAGACACAGACAAACAATCATGCGCAGAAACACAGACATGGAAGTGAAGTCAGACATACAGTAAACACACTCACACACTCAGGAACACAGTGACTAAGAAAAGAGTAGAGATGTGAGAAGGGTGTGTGTGCGGTGTATCTCTAGTCTGGCACTGTCTCCAGTTCTCTTCAATTCATATATTTTCTGAGATTAGAGATTCTTACCTGATGAAGACTGCGGTGACAAAGAATGTGGCCATTAGACCGAGGCAGGCAAAGACCACAGCAGCTATGGGTTCAGGGTCTCCCCACCGCAGGTACTCAACTGGGATTGGGTCACAGCCTGGGGATATGAAACGGATTTATTTTTAGTGTGTGAACTGAACAATACAAAGTGAACTTAAGGTAAGACCTACATACTTATTTCAACATTTAACCGTATGTTTATCTGCATTCTTTGCATTCTCTCTCTTTCACTCTCCTTTTGTTTCTCTCACACCCTTTTTAAAAGCTTTGACCCACATCTGGCGCAGGTGGAACATCTGTGTACAGCACTTGTCCTGATGTCCATCAACCTGGTCAGGATTGGTTGGACCTGCACGTCTCCAGGTGGGAAAGTCTCAACAATTAAGTGACTGACCAGCACTACATGCAGCCCAAAGCCTGCATCTTGTGTAAATATATTACCTAACAAGGTAATATTGTGGGTCAGGATAGGTGTGTGTGTGAAAATATGAGTGACACAGCTGAATTTGTTTATTTAGCTGCCATCAATCCGTTTGCAATCCATTAATGAAACATGAATATTTGGCGAATTACTCAACATGGCTCCTTCATTATCCAGAGTTGCTCACCACTGTAAGTCAAGATTTCACTTTTTCTCTCGTAGACCTTTCTCTGCTATTTCGCCGTGTCTATTCTTCATTTCCCCCCGTTTGATCTGTTTCCTGTCACTCTCTTTTTCTTTGTACTACTCATCCATCACTCTGTCCCTCTCTTTATTTCCATAACATCCCCCCTATCTCTCTTCATCCTCACCCCTCCCACCTTTTCCCTAATTCTCTCCCTCCCTCCCTCCATCTCTGTCTTCCTTCTAGGCAAGGAAATAATGTGTAATAAATTAAAGAGACAGTTCTAATTATGATCCATCTTAACGCTTGCCGAAATTATGCGGCTGGTTGGTCTAGACATACCAGAGCAGCAGGTGCACAGGTAGAGTATTTCTAAAACTTTATCACTGCACATCGTCACTTTCTTGCTTTGTTTGTCTTCCTTTCTCTCTCTTTCCACCTTGCTTTCTTTTCCTCTCTCTTTCTCTCTTGTTCTTACTGTTTCTCTCACTCTCAGACACACACATGCTCACACACACCTGTTTGTACAGTACTGCAAACCCCAGAGAGAGAAGAAGAGACAGAACAGTCATTAAAAAAGACTTAAGTAATTTAATGACTTTGTCTTTAACATGGTCAATAAAGCTTATTAAATCAGTGATGTGGTTAGGTCTAGGGCCATCAACAACAACCTAATTGCTGAATGGGAGCCGTGGGGACTGTAACAAACAGACAGAAAATCAGTCAGGCAGAAGCATTCTGCAGAGGATGTGACTCCCTTGCAGGCTTATATCACTGAAGTGCCAATTCAGTTAAAGCTGGATAAAGTTTATATAAATCATAAACTAAAACATCAAATCATGCAACAGAATAATCAGACAAGGACTACAGTAACTGTTCTGTCTAGCCATTAGGGGTGAGGACCACCCATTCGGGAAAATGTGCGATGGGAGTTAAGTGAGGAACTTGCTGAGAATTTAGCTCCAATTAATCCTGCCCACATAAATCTAGATGTTGGGGCTGAAAATCCCAGATCAGTGTTTTTTCTCATGGGTGTGATCTCAGAGCAGTCTAAAAGCATCTGCAACGTCGGCAAATTAATACTTAATTAGTTAAAAAAAAACCTGCAGGAAATTGTACCAAGTTTGACCCTAAGCCAAACTGGTGCATTATGGGGAGGGGGACCGTTTGGAGGGTTCAGTCACTGTAAAGTTTTGAGGCAAACTCCTTCAAACATTCTTAGAATCACACTGTGGAACTTTACCCATCAGTGGAGAGGCTCAAATCCCAAAGCTAATCCTCCCTTCTCACTTTTTCTGCTCCTTTCACTCTCCCTGGTTGCTGCTTCTGTCAGAGCCTCTACTCATCTCCATCTCTCTCCCTCTATCTTCCAACCTCACTTTCACCATCTCTTTATGTTTCCAAGTCACTTTTCTACTGCTGTCTTTTCCTTGTTTTAGCTCTATTGCTGTCTCCTAAACTCTCCCATTGCCTTCTATGTTTTTCACTCCCACTTTACCTCTGGTCCCTGCCAGCTGAGACCTTGTTCTATCCCCTCTATTCCCTCTTCCTCTTTATGTCTTTCTCTCTTCACTTCTCGCACTCTTTCTCTCCTTTCTTTTGGCCTGAGGGAGAGAGATCAAAATGTCTGCTGGAAGAACAGGGCAAGCAGTTTGTTTACACCTCATTATTACTGTTTCCATATAGCCCCGCTGGGGGATGCGCAGCACTTATTGTTGATGAAATGAATCACATACACGTACTCACACACGTGAACATGCACAGATGAACACACACACACACATACAGTTAACAAGTTTCACATGGGTAACCCCAATCGCGCTTTCAATCCTCTATCTCCCCCAACTTTCTCTTTGTCGTTTCCTCATTGGTTTTCTCCCTGTTTTCGGTTAAGGATGCTTCTGTCTCTTGCAGAGAAGCACCCTCTGAATTTTCAGCAGGGCCCAATTCATGTTTTAATCATTGAGCTTGGTGAGGAGCTAGCAAGCATTATAATGAGCAGCTGAAAGCATAACAAGGCAATATCCAACCGCTTTGGACGCAATGGAGGGGAAATAAATTTTCATTGCAACTGAAATGTATTTGCATTGAACGCTGCTCTTGATGCAGAATAATTAAGACATCGGTGACCATGTTAGTAACAAATTAAAGGGATGAGAGAGAAGGAGGTGAAGGGAGGGAAGGGGGGGGGTGAAACAGAGGGATCATCTCTGAAGTTTCTCTCTCTAATGTAACTGGTGCAGGACTTACTTTGAATTAATAATGCTGTAATAATAATGGTACACTGTATCAGGCAAAACACAACTAATTCATTCCACAAGACTCACTCTGAATCTGCACACATACATGTACACACACTGCGTACACTTTCCACCAAATAACATTGAAACTACTGCATTGATATAACAGGATTTTTATGCAGCATGGTTAAATGCTGTAGTTCCATCGTGCTCATTTCAGCATTTCTGCTCAAGTAAGTGTAGTGGAAATGTCTCTGAGATTGCAGTAAAAAGTTAAGAATAAACATGTGCCAACACACAAACATACAGAGACTGACCTGTGAGGTCATCAGTAGGCCAGGAGCCCAGCTCACAGGCTCGGCAGGTGTACTCGTCGAACACAAACTCATTCTCTTTGCAGGGAGTGCACGTCCAGCAGCAGCTCACCTCACCTTTACGGATAACCTAAAAAGGGACAGAATGTACACCTACTGTGTTTGCCTGCACCTTTTTGTACATGCTTGAAAATGACCTATGAACCCAACTCATTCAGAATTTAACTGGCCTATGATTAGTTAAAAAGCTGTGAAAATGTAGAATCTTTTACACAGATGAAAATGTGTCATGTGTTTTCTACTTTGTTAGGGTGCTGGATTCACAACATTGCCTGTAACGCCCTTTTTAATGATCACTATTATACAGCATGTAAAAATTTGAAAAACACCACATCTAACCAGACATTTTATCTGTCTTACCTTGATCTGTCCTTTGTCACAGGGCTCACTACAGACTGACTTGATCATTGTGTCTTTGTTGGGCCAGATTTCGTCATCGTCTATTTTCAAGCCTCTGTTGTCCCAACTGCCAACATTAATGTAGTCATAGTAGTCCTTCCCCATCTTTTTGAAGTTCATTATTTCATACCTGTACATAAAAAGCACACATACATTGAAACACACATGCGATACATAGTCATGTCACAAAATACTTGTTGCAGGCACCGCTTGTCTATCGCTTTTGCAAAGGGTGTTACTGACATCTTTGTTCAGTTACAGCTCTTACCTGCCAGGTGAGTCTCCATTCTCATCAAATAAGATTCCCTCCCCTGACACGCCTGTGAAGTTGGTTTTCATCAGGAAGTCCAGCAGTGTAGCACCATCTATAGGTCGCATGGCATCACATAGGCCCTTAAAATACATCAACAGCCATGTCATATAAAACAAAAACGTCCTGACCGACACCAGAAAAGAAACACCAGAATTTTTGTGTGTGCACAAGTAACTTTGGAAATGCTGGTCAACGGTCATCCATGTTGATAAAAATTCAAAAAACTGAATGTAATGGCATGAAAATAGTAAAAAATAATATTCCTTCAGTTAAACCTCAGCTTGAGGAAAATGAAGTATACTTAAAATATGATCATTTTACTATGAAACTAACATAACACAAACACTGTGTCTTATCCCTCCCAGTGACATGGAAATTGAAATGTGCAGTGTAGCAGGTATTTTTCTGTCCCATGTGAACTGTTGAGTCAGAACTGAACCACTGTGTCTAAAATATTACATTTCACTCTTACACATCTGCAGCAATTAAGTTTCAAGTCATTCCCATAAAGTTAAAGGAAATATGAGCATAAGTCTGTAAGATTCTGACTCAGAAAATACAGAATAAAATACAGATTTTTACTTTAAATTGTTCCAGTTTTGTACTGTTCTATCTGAATTTCTCAATTCATACATAATCGTCATGTATTTGCATCAGTAAAATGCAAGTCAAAACTGGGACCCATGGAAACAAGGTCTACTGTAACATGGCAGCAATCTGCCCATCTGGCACCTTCTTTTTGTTGCACCATCCCCAGTCTCCACCCCTTCATCCCCCTCCTTTATCTCCTTGAGTTGTAGTGTCCCCCCATTCATCCATCAGAGCAGCACCTACCTGATAGCCTGGGCAGAGTGCCCGTTGCATATTATGCAGGCCATATGCCATTGAGTAGATGGCATTAATGACAAACCCCATCTTGGTGTCCTGTGCATACTGCTGCCGAAGCGACTCCCGCTCTGCAGAGGAAGGAGGGTAGAGTCGGAGGGAAGGGAGAGAGGATGGAAAGAGTAAGTCAGGTATATCAGAGTAACTCTTAATTTCACGTTTCCCTTCTAATTTTATGAAACAACGAGTGGTTCTTTTTTTTTCCTAACATCAAAGACCGCTCTCTTTCCTCTCATGTCTTCTCATCGGCCACTTCCCACCTCCACATCTCATTTCTTTGCGTCTCTTTCTGTGTGCTGTTCATTTGTATTTCACGTCCCATTTCATCAGAATACATGAGACATGACTCCCTTTGATGCAGCTCTCACACAGCGTTTTCCCTATGAATGGAGGGAATGAAACAGAGAGGGAAGAATGGTGGGAGACGAATTCAAAGAAATAAAGGGAGGGTGCACTTACAGCCACAAGGGATATCTTCAGATGAACAGGAAAGGTGTGTGTATCCATATGCTATGTGTGTAGGTGTGTGGGTGTTCAGCTAGTCTGTTTGTATGTTATGTGAGTGTAACTTATTTGCATTAATACTGGCCATTATGAAAGCCTGTCAATAAAGGCAGATTGATACTGTAGCCTGTTATGTTAATGCAAAACAATGCAGGCCCTTTCTCTCTCTGTCTCTCTGTCTCTCTGTCTCTCTCTCTCTCTCTCTCATGGTTGTGGCCAACACAAAAATACAGTACAACTGTGCAAAACAAACCTGTTGTAACTAACAATCCCTCAGCATGAAAGAAAATGATGTTTAAATGCTGTCACTGCAGAATATCTCTTGGTTGCCCGTGTATGTTTATTTGTCTCTGTACTCACTGCTACAGGTGCGGTTGTACTTGCTGCTCTCCTGCGGGTGGCCTTTAAGTCGACAGTGAAAACGATGCTGCCAGAACTCTGGAAACCAGGGGTTCCTGAGGTTGTTTTCGGGGCGAAGTTTAAGGTAGTACTCGTCAAACCATTTCACATCAGCCGACTGGAGCTTGATGGTGATACCGCCAGCCGCTTCCCTAACGAAACCATCTGTCACGTCATACCTGTCTGCCCATCCATCACTGCAAAAAAAAAAAAAAACACAAGGAAAGACAAGCAACCCATTAAGTTACAAGTGAGAATTAAAAAACGTGGTCCTGTTTTTCACAATCAAAACAAGACTTGCTTCATTTCTTCTGAATATGTGGTTGAGTCATTTGATCATTCCAAAATACTTCTGCTGATTATGCTGCACAGGCTGTTTGGAGAAGTTAACTGGGCATTTTCTTCTTCTCAAACTTCAATAATTTGAGAGAAGACTGAGATCCAATATTATAAATGGAGATTCTAATAACACGGTTTTTACTCAAGGACGTTCTGGCTCAGTGTTATGGACACATGGTCGTCATTTTGTCCTGCAGAACATCACACACCAGAAAAGAGAAAGAAAGGGAAACACAAGAAAGTATAGGGTGGTGCACATATAGGGAGGAACTCCACTGTTGTGACTGTGATGAACAATGAAAGTATTTAAGTATTTCAGTTTAGTTTCTGTCTGTGTTAATGTGTTAATCTAAATTAACTGAAACCAACTCTGAGCTCCCATCAGCACCCCAAATAAGCAACACCGCAGGAGAGAGTTCAGGTAAGACCCACGGGTGCAGTATGTGCTGTGGCCTGTTAGTAGCTGGTATAGCTGTACTGTTTAGTGTTAAGTCATTTCCATAGACATAGCAACAAATCATTTCTCCACTACTATCTGTGCCATGACACTCAGAGAATGTGGACAGCAGGCATTATACCAGTGGCCAAGTCTTACATCTCATCAGATCTCCATTAAGGTGACTCTGTGAGAAAATGTCTAATATCTTACAGGAAAGGGAGCATCTCCAGGGTGTGCTGACTGGTTATAGAAAGAGTTTAATTAGCCATCTGGGGCCATGGATCTTTTTATGGGGCCAGCCCCTATAGGATTTAATACTGATAGTCGAAATAATCAACTTGATTAGCTGAGCATGTGGAGAACATGCAAATTATAATGTGCAGCATATGCAAACAGGAAAGAGCCAGCCTTTAGAGCTCATTAGAGAGCTACGCTTTCTTCACAGAGCTGGAGTTACAATACACAACTATATAGTTGCTTTGTGTGTATGGGTGTGCATGTTTGTGTGTGTGAGTGTGTGTGTGTGTGTGTGTGCAGTGAACAGCTAACATGCCTGTTATTGGGTGAAATTAAATGTTTGGGTTGAGAGGTGAAGCGCAGGGGCACCAATATGTCGCCATAACAAATAAACCCTATTTCATACACACATACCTGTATCACACATGTACACGAACACACACAGACACACACACACACACACACACACACACAACGAAGACAGTCTCCTTGCAGAAAGGGACAAACTAAAAGAATGAGAATCAGAGAGAAGGAGAGTGAGAGACGGAGGAGCAGAAAGAGCAAATCAGGGAGAAGCAGAGCGAAAGGAGGCACAAACAGAATGATAAGCAGGGAGACAGAGGACATGTGGGAGGGAGCTCTTACATCATTATGTGCAATGTCCAAAATTCATCATATTGCTGACAAACAGGCATAAACACAATGCACGGACACGCACACACACACATACGCCAGCCGGGTGCTGAGATTATTTAGGTCAAATGGAGTATTTTGGCTGCAGCTCAGCAGCCATGCCCCATCAGACACCAGCAAGACGAATATAACTGTGGAGACATATCGCTGTAGTTCGCATTTTTGGGAGAAGATTTGGGTTTACTGCTCCTCAAGGAAGCACAGATGGCACAGTGTGTGTGTGTGTGTGTGTGTGTGTGTGGAGATAAAAAAAGGAAGGGAAAGAGAGATAAATGGATGTAAATGACAAATCCTCTCCCCTCCTTTCACAAGTACTGCCAACATGGCCTCAAGCAAGACAACAATCCTAAGTTCTTCCAGTGGAAATTTTCCTTCTTTTCTTTCTTCCTTTGTCTCTTCCTTTCTTCCCCTTCTCTCTCTCTCCCGCTCTCTCTCCGTCTTTCTGTCTGAGCCTCCAGAGAACAAAACTCATTTTCTCCTACAACAGTCCTTCTAGGCTCAGTCTGATTGGAGACCTAAAGTGTTTGTGTGTGTGTGTGTGTGTGTGTGTGTGTGTGTGTGTGTGTGTCTGCCACTATTTGTGTCTCTCTAATTGTTCTTCTTGTCACCCTTTGCACTCTGAGTTGTGGTCATGGCAGACCATGCCTGCAGACATCTAAATACATGTGTGTAAGTATGTAATTTGTGTAAATGGTGGTGGGGGCAGTTCTGTCACCAATGCTTGTTTGGCAGATGCACAAGTAAACAATCACTGATCATTAATCAGTATTCTCTCTTCCTGTCAATAGATTTCTTATTTTTCTCCCTCTGCCACAGTTTTCTCTCTCCATCTGTCTCCTTCACCCTCTGTCATTAACACCTTCAACTTTCCCTTGAGCCCCTTCACTCTGTTCTTCTATCCTCCTCTTCCTCCCAACCCTCCAACTCTGTCACATTCCACTGCTCCCATCTATCAATATGTCCTTCTCTTTTTCTTTTTTTACTGTTACTCTCAATTTCTTTTTCATGGACACACCATATATCTATACTTCTGCATGTCTGTCACATACATACACATGCTCAGTTTATTTTATCTTATTTATTTATTATCCTTTTTTGGCTTTCACCATTTAATTTCTGGCTCTCTGTCTCTCACTCGTCCTTTTCTTTCTTTGGCTTTCCACCTGTTTGGCAAGCTTCCCAGCAGGTCACACCTGCAGCTCCTCAGAGGCAAAAATGACACACCACACTGGAAACATACACACAAATACACTCACAACCACACATGCATTAATCACCACCTGAAAGCAAAAATCTGTCTAAAAACTTCTCCTTTATTCCAATAAATAGCTCTGGTTGTGCTCCTGAGGTTTTGTCCGACATTCACCATGTTCACTTTCTCTCCAAATGGCTTTACTCCCACTGTATTAAACTGTCTGTAATCAAATATCACAGAAAAGAAATGAATAGACACATATGGCTACAGGGAAAAAATCTGCAGTGTTTTATCAACAAATTTCTAATTGTACCTTCAGGAAGTAATATGTTTGTTTGGCTCTTCAGTACAATCACAGAAAATTATATTGACTGTTCTTGTCTTGCACAAATAGAATAATAAATGTGATTTTAATAATTTCCCAGTTAGCACAATGACTCCCACACATTTATCTATTTTATAACTGAAACATTTCTGATGTTTGTTTACATGGAAATCGATGACTAGTCTCGTGGTCTCATTTGTTTGTTTTGCTCAACTGGACATTGTATCATAAAATGACATTTAAACAACATGTATTGTAGTGTTGTCTGTTTTTGTAGAATTCTCATCAAATGATGATGAAAATCTTCTCAAATCTTCCATGTGACATGCAGTTTTGCAATGCTGCAGTGCTATTTTTCTGACTCACAGTTAGGTTTGTCCTCACCTGCACTGGTTTTCATCTTGGTGACTGACCTTGAGTAAACGGTGAAGCACAGTAGGGGTCGCATGTTCTTACGATATCAAGACTGAACACAATGCTCGAAATAGTTTTTTTTTTTAGTAATTGAACAATAAATTGCACATGGGGTTAATGTGTTGATCTGTGTGTGTCAAACTCTTTCCTTATCTCCAAGAGACAGGACTCTGTTTCATTACTAAGTGTCTGACAACCGTGACAGGGAGGGCACTGCTTTAAAAGGGATGACAGGAGCTGATGTGATTGGCAATGATTGACACTAACCCCTAACACACCCACTGTTAATATGATAATTGATTCCTCCCAGTCCCACCCCATTTTTAAGTGCACTGCAGAAGAGCAACATTCCTCTGACTGCAAAAAAACAACAAAAAAACAAAAAAAAAACAAAGGTGCACTGGTGACCCCTGTGATTATCATGCATTTAAGCTTTGCAAACTCTTTGCCGACAATTCAAAAGACTACAGCCTGAAGGGTCTTGTCTGCTGTATGGATTCTGAAAAAAATACAACAAACGTACACAAAAATACACATGTTAACATGCAACTGTGTGGGCGATGCTGTCACAAGAAGAGGGCTTTAGATGAAGCCTTCAGGGTGTATGTATACATGTACTGTGTATGTGAGTGGAAAGATGTGAAGAACTGCAAAAATGGTCACTATAACTTTGCAGCGTTTTGGTGTCTGTAAAGCCAGAAATCATCCTCGAAGGTCTGGAGCTACGTATCATTTAGGTTTGAGTAGTGGCCTTAAGGTAACATGGCTATCAACTAATTAGAGATTACGTGTGTGTGTGTGTGTGTGTGTGTGTGTGTGATGTGTGTGTGTGTGTGTGTGTGTGTGTGTAAGGGGAGCAATGTTTGTTGTGTGTGTGTGTCATCATAAATTAGGCTGATCAACCAGTCACTGTAGTCTTGATTAGAATAACTGTTCTTAATGACATCCTGGTTCGTTCTCTCTCTCTCTCTCTCTCTGTCTCTCCCCACATGTCTAGGAGCCCAAGGCCGTTGCCATGGTTTCCAGCCCACGCGCAACCTGCTGTCTGTACTTTGTGTCTCATTAAAGCACACTGGATTTTAAGTGTATGCACACACAGACACCCACACACACACCTTCTCCCACTCACTCCCTCCCTCTTTCTCTCTGTCACACATACACACACACTTACTTTTCTATTCACATCTATTAACATTAGAAGGCCTGTCTCTACCAATATTGGAAATGCTATTTGCATAATAGTACAGTATGCCAGTGTTGTAGGGCACTGCGTTACCTTAAGCAGAACTTTTACGAACCAATTCTACACACTGAGGCCTGGGGCAATTGCCTTTCCATTCTGTTCATTCAGGGTGGAAATAGAAACTGGGACTCATTTGCGAATGATTATTAATTTTCACTTGGTTCTTTCTTGGTTATGAAATCCATGTCAAGCATGAAGTTTTTGACTCTTTGAATTCCAGCAAAGATATGCCAGGGAGATTTGGTTACAGGGATACTAATAACACTGAACAGATTTATACAACATGTTTTCCAATGTCTACCCCTTCTTTCAGATTTTTAACAGCTGCAACTGACTGCAGCTGCTGTATTATCACCACTGAACAAGGGCGTTACAAGGCGTGAGCACTATTTTCAGAGTCTCTTTTTCCCTCTACCTTTCCAAGCAAAACGGTTGCATTGGATACAAAGCAAAGTGAATTCTGACTCAGTTCGACTCCTGAAAGTGTGTTTTCACCATCTTTTCCACAATGGCAGTCAATGGACGAGTTCCCCCGACTGAACTGTTGCTGTGACGACAAGCAGCAACTCAGTGTGTTCAAGCTCAGACTTATTTCCAAATCTACCAGGAGCAAAATTTTATCTTGTTATCTTCTTTCAATCTTCTGTCTGCACATTCACAGAGCGATACAACTTGGATGAACTACAGATTTTTATTCAAGCTGGTAACATAAAGTTTATATGTCCAATATCTCCATTAGGCCATTCTTATCTTGTATATTCAGTTTAGTTTTATGAAGAGAAGGATCTGCATGTAAAACAAGGTGATTTGGTTATTCATGTAAGAGAGGGAATGGTGACACTGAAAATGGTCTGTTATGTTTTGAGTGAATAGTTAAGTAATTGTATACTGATTCGTTTATTCAAAAAGTAGAAAATTGTTAAAGTCACAATTTAAAGTATTGTATCTGTATCAGACCATGAGCTCTGTATTGTAATTCGAACCAAATCAAGAGCTGACTGTGTCATTACACCCCCACAGCTAAACAAGGCCATCCCTGTTGAACATTTCATCTGAATTAAAGTGAGTTGGTAATATTTGATCAGTGAATGAAACACACTGTTTGGGGATCCACAGCTTACAGCGAATGTTCATTTGTATTATTGTTTGCCTTTGGCCTCAGTCGTGATGTGCTTGGTCACGATACAGTCGCAAACAAACACTCATCAGTGTTTGATGAGTGGAAGGTAAAAAGTGGAGGCATGCATTTCAGTTTCACTGCTGTTGCATCAGGGTGTAAATTTGGATTGTTCTGTGATCACTGTAGTAAAATTGGTTTAACTCGAGGAAAATAAGGTCACAGATTTGGTGCTGGCAAAATATTTGATTCTGATCCAAAGCCATGTTGGCAATAGGTCACTTTAGTAATTAATGTCTGGGTTCAACAATAACATGCCATCCGACCCCAACCCACCCTCTCTCTAGCTGCCATGGCAACCTGGCAGAGATTCTCGATGAGCATCTGCTGCTTACAACCATACATACTGCACACACACACACACACACACACATGCATACACGCATACATACATACATACACACATACAGCAGTCAACCAACCAATCCTGACAGCATTAATTAGCTGGACAGACACAAGCAGGGAGAGTGAACACGGATCACATGTAGACAGACAGTTACAATCTGACAGAGCAAAAAAATAAAAAATTTAACAACAACAACAAAAAAGAATGAAAGCTGCTCCGTGAACATCCTAAACTTGTGTGCTGTCAGCCCAACAGCTGTACATGCGTATGCTATCAGGAATTCAAAGCCAGAGAACAAACAATAAACAAATGTATATGTTGTGAAGAGGCTCATATGAACTTGGTCGATTCATCGATTTAAAATGCGGATGTCTATAAGCCCACAGTTAAGTCATGGAAGATGAAGGCTCCCCAAACGCCACAACACAGCAACAAGTATCAATTTGTGTCAGTACACAAAGCAATGTGCAGCAGACTTTTTCAGACAAATAGGATAAGTATAAAGTAGCAGCTATGTCTGATTTTGTGCAGATTCGTTTGTACAGAGTGAGGCAGCTGCCAGATAGTTGTAATTCAAGTTTGACAGTGGTGGCAGACTTATGGTTTTGGATGGAAAGTGAAGCACCGTTTTTAGGATTTATGAGAGAAAAATCACAAATTGATGCATGGTAGAAAGTGATTCATCAGTGTGCATAAAGCATTGTTAAGTGGCAGCACTTATGCTGTTTTGCCCCTGCAGGTGAGAAATGATTGTAAAAATGAGTAAATCCTGTTACAATGATGTACTTATCACTAAAGTTATGCCTATATATTGCGGCTATGTAATATTTTATATTAGAACTCAACATCTGGCATATGTGAACTTCAATCTAGATTTGATCATATTTTTTCTGCCCATGCTTGAAAAATCCAATGTGTTTCTCCGAATACAGATGTTGAAAAATCTGAAAAACACAATATACATACTGTACCAGCAATGTTGGACAGCTATGCATTACTTAGCAACTTCAATTAGTTTTCAGATTGCAAGTAGTAATCTCAGCAATGCTGCAGTACTTTGACATTTGGGAGTTTGTTTGTTCGCTGTCTTACTGGGAGTTTAATGGAGGGTTGACACCGGTGTAGTCGTTCTGTGTTGAGTGGAGGGACTGGGCTAGGACTTGCTAGCTTGGCACGGAGGGTTGAGGTGGGGTTGGGCGATTAGCCTCTATCATAAGAGGAAAAATGTGACTTCTGGTAATTCCAAAGTTGTCTTACTCAAATTTTGTTTGTGATTGTCAGACTATTCGGATACCCTCTGGTTAAAGTGATATTTAACATTTTTCATTGTCTGTTTAGCTTAGACAAGTCACATAAATTATGTAGAGAATCACAAAACATGCAATAATCCATAAAATTATTGAGCGTTTTAGAGTGAGGCTTTGGGAAGCATATGATGACCTCTGATTTTTTTTTTTTTTTCTAAATTTAACAGACAGTATCAACCACTCTTGAGCCATGACACCTCATCCATCACCAGCCTCAGCCAAACAAGAGGTCAAAGTTCACCATGACAACAGCAAAACTCATTAAGCCAAATGTCAGAAATGTCTCCCACACAGACACTGTGGCACTAAACTCTGAGTCTATGTGTGACATGGGGGGGAAGAGAGAGAGAGAGAGAGAGAGAGAGAGAGAGAGAGAGAGAGAGATGTAAGGCCATGTGTGTAGCCAACTGTGTAATTATGTGAGTGATCGGACCACATTACATGCCCATCATTCAATAACATGCAGCAGAACAACCCACGGCTGCTTACCTTGGCAGCAGGTTCACTTTTACTCATCTATGGATGCCACACTTCATTACCCTGTGTCTATTTTTTCTGACACTCTCTCACCTCATCTTTTTCCTTTTTCTCCTTACTCCCACATCTATCTATCTATCTATCTATCTATCTATCTATCTATCTATCTATCTATCTATCCATCTATATTTTTCCTAATTGATCACTGACCATCTCTTTCCTTTTTTTGTCCTTCTCCTTCCATTTGATTCTTTGTTTCTGCTGTTTGCAATTTATTTCACAGGCTATTATTCAGTCTTTCACAGAACCATGATTACATTGGCAGATCATCATTGAAATTCAGTCACCTTACTGCCCGGAAAAAAGAAAATACATACATACAAATACTAGTCATTTCTGACAAAGGCAAACCTGTACAAAACCTATCCGTATTTATAAGGGATGTGGAAAGTTTGAACAAAATGAGCATTTTATCCTTCCTCTTCAGAAATATATATCACCACATTTGGAATTAAGCATTTTAACCATACAGGCACAATATTAATCGTACCATGAAAGAATTAAATTTTCCTCCACTGACACAATGTAATTCTTGACCCCAGTATTAACACTTTCCATAAGCTCAAACCCTAACATAAACCCTTTTTCAAACTGAGGTTCAACAGAAATGCACTAACCTTTAAAAACATCCTCACTTCCTCAACTGTCTGTAAAGCTAAGACTCACAGATAGAAGTACACATTCCTCCTCTTTCTCATGCTCACCCACACACTTTGCTCAGACTAGTTTAGACACACAGAGTGTATTTCAGATTTTGGCAACTTTGTTGATTTCCCCTGGGCTTCAGACAACATATGCCTGATTTGATATGTGACAGGGGGACAGAAACAAATCCGTCAAAGCAGAAGAGAGAGAGAGAGAGAGAAAGACATAGACATAGACACAAAAAAGTTATAGATACAGAGATGAAAATATTCAAGAGAGACTGGAGGAGAGAGACAAGCAGGCAGGCAGAGAGGGGAGAGAAAGGAAAGGAAAGGAAAGGAGAGGTGAGAAGAGATTACTGTTGTTATTTTATTTATTATACACATATAGCAAAAAGTCATGTTCAGACATCCCATTCTATTCATTCTCATTCATTCAGGACTGATTCAATGAAGCAAACTATAGCTCAGAGAAGGTCACTGTGAGAAGGACAGGGGAGGAGAGAGAAGAAGTGATGGAACCGAACAAAAAGCTCTGACCTAATGGAGAAAAATGACGGTTGAAATCTGTTATAATGAATACTGTAATATTTCATTTTTATATGACAGTTTCATTTTTTAAGCATGCTAACTTCAGCAATGCGTATTGACCTTCAGGGCCTGTTCAAACTCACTCCATCATGGTATGTCAACGAGAAAATGTACTCTTTGAAAAATGTGTCAAAAGAAATCGGGAAGAATTGTTTTCTAGCAGAGAGAAAAATATGCAACATATGGACTTGTTGCAAAAAACATCACTAGGAGAAACAGCTGTGGTTTAAGATTTCTATGTTTAGTCAAGTCCTACAGCGGCTCTGGAAAGGAGTCAGAGCCCTTCACTTTCTGCACACTTTATTGTGTATGTAAATTTTATTTCAAGTGGATAAAATTCTCATTTTTACCAGGGCAAGAATATAAAACCTTTTTTTTTTTTTTTTTTTTTTTTTTTTTTAAAAAAGCACTGTGTTCCCAGGAGCACAGTGGGCTAAATAATTGTAAAATGGAAGTTTGAAACCTCCAGGATTCTTCCTAGAGTTGGTTGTGTGGCCAAACTCAGCAACCTGGCAAGAAGGACCTGTGTCAGAGAAGTGACCAAGAACTTAATGGTCACTCTAAGAGAGTTTCAGAAGTCCTCTACAGAGATGGTAGAACCTGCCGGAAGGAGGACCATCTTAAGAGCACTTCAGTCAGGCTATCATGGTGGAGAAGTTAGTCGATAATCTAAGATGCATCTCTCCGATATGCGAAAAGCTGGTCTGTTTATGGGAGAAGGGTCTCTGTTTCATATCAATTTGATAGTTTGATGGTGGGAAGAGTAAGAGAGTGTCAAGTTTGGGTCCATAACTCTGCTCGTCCTTACAATGAAATTCTTAATGGCTTGTGACTGATGCTAGACCAGGTGTGTCCGCTACATCAGACAGAAGCTTCTTTGAGTAAAAGGCACATGACAGTCCGCTTGGTGTTTGCCAAATGGCATTTAAAGGACTCTGAGAGCATGAGGGAAAAGATTCTCCGGTCTGATGAGACAAAAACTGAACCCTTTGGGCAGAAGTCCAAATGTGTCTGGCGAACACTAGGCACTACTACTGCACTACATAGTACCATCCCTACAGTGAAGCCTGCTGGTGGCAGCATCATGCTATGGGGGAGGTTCTCAGTGGCAGGGACAGTGAGACTGGTCACAATTGAGGGAAGGATAAATGCAGAGAAATACAGAGAAGTCCTCAAGGAGAACCTGCTCCAGAGTGCATGTGACTACAGCGACGGTTCACCTTTCAGCATGACAATGACCCAGCATACTGCCAAGAAAACAATGGAGTGGCTTTGGGACAAGTATCTGACTGTCCTTAAGTGTGAGTGGCCCAGGCAAAACCCGTGCTTAAACCCAGTAGATAGTATCTGTGGAGAGACTTGTAGATGCAGTCAAGACCTGAAGGCTTCTACAAATGACTAAATTAAGGAATACTGAATAACTTTGTGACTAAGAGATAGGGCTGGGCGATATGGGCAAAAATGTTGTCATGATAAAAATTTCCATATCAGTCAATATCTATATTTATCTCGATGAATGCTACATCATTATTTCTTTCAGGTTTAAAGGCTGATTTTTACTCCTGATTGAAAGTTGAATAAACCAGACAGTCAATTGTGGTTTTAAACTGTTCTATTTAGTCAGAACGTGACAAACACTTGCCAAACAGCAGAACAAAAACTCTGAGGTACAAACAAAATATGATAAAATATGCATGATTAAAATCAAAATCCTTTTCAGGCCTTTTTACTCTACAAAGTAAATAGAAAAGTAAGTTCTGCAGTGTGATACAGCACACATGTAACATGATCAGACTGCAAAATGAATTTAAAAAAATAAATAGACAAAGAAGATTTGCACTGGGTAATGGTCTGGCGCTCGTCGAGGGTCCACAAATACTTGTTTGGGCCTGTAATTTCTTACGTATAATGTGTATAACGTTCCTGCGACATGATTGGCCATTCATGATTCATTTGTGGGCGTGCTATAAGCATGGAAATTAATTATATCTAACATTTTGACACATTGATTTTTACACATTGAGTGTAAATTGATGAGCAAAAATGTCAATTTTATGCAATTAAATCTACAACACAGTTAAGTTTGCAAGAAGTCACAGTGTCTGAATAGTGGTGGTGGGGGCAACACATTGGAAAATATCCCATTCATATTGTTTTCATCATTGAACCAATTCAATTAATGGAAAAATGGAGTAGATGAAGATAGAAAGAGGGAGGTTAGGGAGGCAGAAAATAAGTAGTAATTAGCCAAGGCTTGACAAAGACAGAGGAGCAACAAGAAAGTAAAAGATGGAGGGAAAAATAAACACCATGGTTTCACTAATGGAAAGAAAATGACTATATTCCAATAAATTTACATTTTCTTCCTAAGGCACCTCAATGTTGCTCAAATATGACGGTATATATTTTGATCAAGATGTCTCCTGTGGAAAATGAAAAACAAAACTTGCCTTACCTACTGAGGCATTATTGGAAACATTTCATGTGTCTTGTAGTGTACAAAACCCATGGTATCAAACTCCCAATTCAAAGTTTGCAGTTTCTTGCTAACTTTGACCTTCTAAATGAAGGAATCCCAAGGTAAACTCACACAAAAATGCCTCTGCTAACACTGCTCTGGCCCAAAAACAGATAAAAACGTAGCATTAAAAACAAGTTGAATAGCAATACAATAAATGGTATTTCAAATTTGTTTTGCATTTTGATTCACCGTGTGTTACAGTATTATGGGGTTGTGTTGTAGAGGGCATGAAAACTTTCTATGAATTGAACCTTGCATTACCATTTTAACATAGGCAGACAGTCTTCAAAAATAATGTAAGCCTGAACTGCAGTGTCCCCATTTGTATTTTCACTTGAACTACGACGACAGGAGTTCACCCCTCTTCACTCTACTAACAAAGGTACTGAGGAAAAATAAATAAAAGAAAGAGAACAGGAGAAGTTAAACAGATGAAGAGTGAAAATAAGTTGAGATGGAGGGACGTCATGGGCAGAGAATGAAACAGAAGGAGGGCACAAGGGAAGAAAGACGGATGAGTGCAGATAACAGACATTATTCCCCTCCAGCTGGGGTCTTTGTCTGGACGCAGTCAGCTGTGAGAACAGCTACACAGAAGACAGACACACACATACATACATTGGTTTGTTAAAAAAGCTCATCTTCTGTTGAATGCTGTATATGTGTAAGTATGTGAGAGTGACTTTACCATCTCAATATTTTGGGTCTTGGGTAAGTGGTTATATAGAGGACAAACACAGGTCAACAAAGCAAGGGAAACAAAGCAGGGAGGAGGATTAAAGAAATGGCAAAAGGAGCAAAACAAAGCAGGGAATTCTGGCACACCTACTTCTAAGGTGACTGGAGAGGGGAGAAAGACTGAAGAGATGAAAACTCAAGTAACACTTGAAGTATGAAGGCAACTTTATTGTCAATTGGCGTTTCGGCTTGCGGCCTTCATCGCAGACCCTGATAAAACATGGTGCAAGCAACAGACAATGAGACTTGAAGGAGAAAGACCAGGAGTGGAGAGGTTAAAGACATCGAAATCCCCAGAGAAAAGGCAGGATTGAGAGAGAAAGAGAGAGATAAAGTGACACAGATATGATCTCTGGGGGAGAGATAGAAATGACTGACATGAGAAGAGAAAGGAGGCTCAAAAAGGAGAAGGCAGTGTTTTGTAAGGTTGGACAAGCGTGTGTTCTTGGCGAGGTCGAGAAAGAAGAAGAGCTATAATGTTCAAGGTGAAGCAGAGAAGTGAGCAGCAGAGACAGAAACAGAGAGAGGGAGAGGCGGAGGAATAATGTCAGGAGGAAAGAGTTGGAGAGAGATACAAATGCTGTATATTCTGCCTATTCCTCCTGGTCTGGCCTCATCACTTTTTATTGCTTCACACATAAAAGTGTCATCTCCCATATTCAGCACAGCGGACATTGTAATAAACGGACACCTGCTGAGGTAATACACCACCAATGTAACATTACTCTCTCTCTCCCTGTCTCTCTTATTTCTGCTTTATCTTCATCACCATGGTGGCCTTCTGGTCTCTTGCTCCCTGATCCTCTCTTTCTCCGCCTCTGCTTTTCCAACTCTCACTCTATCATTTTCTTTTTCTCTCAGTGCTCCCTCACTTTCTCAGTTTCTACATTCAAAGGCCTCTGCGCCAAAGCCGAGTCATTTAACAGACTTGCAAAGGCAATGTCCCAGCCTGGGACCAGACTGTAAGGTGAGTTTGAAGTTAAGTAGTGTAATTATTTGGCAAAGCCATTTCAATTTCAAATCAGCCAAATTAAGCAACAGCTAAAGGAGTGCTTAGATTTTTTGTGATGTCTATCTTAATACAATACAAATTAGTATTGCAGATTACAGACTTTGAGTGTACACACTGGATGTGACTATTACACACATATCATGACACTTAAACAACAGTGACAATTGAAAGTAGTCTAATAACATTAAATATATATACTGTACTAATATTCAGTTTTAAAAATGATTATTTTACTGTAAAATACTGTAATTGAAAAAGTATCTGGCTTTTAATATTAACTTCATTTTAAATTGAGTCACACGCCAACATTTGACAGTGTATAATCTCTAATACCACTTTCGGCATTTGTACAAACACACAACCACACACTCTTGTCTGCACACATGGAAACACACAGCCATTAATATTGTGTAACCTAATGATGGGCCAGTGGCTTAGAAGCAGCAGTCAGAGCTATTCCTTGCTTTACACGATGGCAATAATTACACTGGTTGGGCCTGTGCACACATGCGTACACGTACACACACACACACACACACACACACACACAACCAGCCTGTCTGTTTGACAGCAGGGATTAGCAAAGAGAGGTGCAACTAATGCCCAGTAACGAGACATCCAGCTTATCGCCCACAGAATCTTGTGTGTGTGTGTGTGTGTGTGTGTGTGTGTGTGTGTGTGTGTGTGTGTGTGTGTGTGTGTGTGTGTGTGTGTGTGTGTGTGTGCGCGTGTGTGTGTGTATGTGTGTGTGTGTGTGTGTGTATATATATATATATATATCAGAGAAAGAGAGAGAGTACCAGACGGATCTACAGTAAATTAACTGCATGTTATTCTGGACTTTAATGAGTCTCCCACATCACTGGTGCCACATATCTCAACCAGTTCTCTCCCGTTTTTCTCTCTCTCTGGTTCTCTCAGTGTGTTTCCCAATTTCTAATTAAATTGTGCTTTATTTGCATGAGTAGTTGTTAACCCTTGTTGCAAATATGACACAACATATAAATAAACATGGCAATACTGAATAACCTAATAACAGTAATAAGTCACAATGAAAATATACATAAATACCTGTAAGTATAAATATGTATCTGATAATTTCCATATAAATTCATGTAGATATTATGAATGCATCCATGTGAACAGTGTGGAGGCAGAACACATGGATTTACAAGGGTATCATTAGACAGATGTTTCTGTCTGAACTGATAGGGGGATGACGTAATCTGCAGATATTTACGGTTTTGACTGCATTACCAACCACAGAGCTCTGATCTGCTCCTCACAGCTTAGCTCATATTATTTGGTATTTTTCAGCCAGCCGTAGGAAGTCTATTTCTCTGATCTGTTTATATTCTAAGCAGTAGAGCAAAAATGCTGCATGTCCTCTCTTTATCCCAATTCACAATGTTAGCATACTCTGTTCTCTGAGTATGTTTTTGCTGTAGCAGCAAATTTCTATGGCCAAACTATGCTCATGGAGTTTGTGCATGCTTAAAGGTTCCATGTGTAACATTCAGAAAACCGTTGTTATTAATGAAACCGGTAGCCGTTAAGTGTACTTCAGTCAGCATCCTGTTGCTCGCACTTGCACATATGCTCACACTCTGTAGGCACAAGTGAGCATCCTGGGCATCAGCCAAAACTGTGATATGATGGTCAGACTGGGAAAGAAATTCAGCCCTGTGTGGTGCTCAGATCGTGCCAATTTAAAGATTACAAGGAGAAGAGGAAGGAACAGTCTACGATTCCATCGCAACCAGACCAAGAGATGTCGTCTGGCATTGCCATGCCTGCACACAAGGCAATCATAGTCCAGACTGTTTTCGTTTGTGGTTCCTTGATGGTGGAGCAAGGTACCAAATGCTTTCAGAGCAGGGCCACTGAAGCTTTAGTGTTGTCCCTCTCTTCCTTTTTAAGTTCCCATACAAATGCTTTATGTTCCATAAGAGTCTGGATAACTTTCGGCTTTAATGACAACAGAACCGGTTCTGGTTTGTCCTGTCTTACAAGGGGGTGAAGTGAATATATACATTTTGTGTCCATTAATTATTACACTGACCCACTTCGGCATCCACTGTAGGTTTTACTATGCCTTTATTCCAAAACTCAGGAGAGCAGCTGCCTCTAAGCACCATACTGAACAGATTGAGGATGTCCTCTCTCAGTCTGGGGCTCCTGTGTTTCAGCATCTCTGTTCTAATGACATCTAGTCCACTGGGTTTTCCTCTTTCCAAAGATTTAAAAGCATTATCTGAGCTCTGACAAGCTAATTGTACTGTCCTAAGGATAATTTCTACACTTATATTCAGTTTCTGTTTCTTCATTTGTTCAACAGGTTTGGGTGTTGGTCACTTCTGTGTTTTTGATGAAGACAGATTTTTGTTGCCTTGATAATTCTTCATATTGAAATGGGACCTTGTTGCTCGCTGATAAGCAGAGTTTTGTGCTTCTGTTTTATTGCAACAGTACCCTCAGGTGTTATCTTTTATTTAAGCACTCCTGGTCTAAACACATTTCTGTCAGCTCTGTATTCCTTGTTATTTTCTCTCTTTGATGACCCTTTGATATGGCTTTCTTCTGAAAGTAGTTAATTGTGGCAGTAGCTAGGGTTACATTGTCTATGTGCTACTTGAATTTGAGGGGGAGGAAGCTGAAGGTCATTAATGTTTAGATATTTTGGAGCAGATTCATATTCAATCACCAATAATGTGGCACTTGCGATATACAGTTCAATAACACACGTTACATTGTTATTGCATGACATAACTTACATAGGCAAATAGATGTGATGTCACCATCTGAGCTGAAATAATCTCCTTCACTCCCTGTTCAAAAACAAAAATTTCCAATCTGATAAATTGAACCTAATGACTGAAAGTAAAGGATCTGAGTGTGGTGAAACTGTCTTCATTATAGTAAGGGGACACAGATGGAGGCATGCATATTGCACACGAGTGAACATACTGATGTCTCTTGTTCTCGTAAACTTTCTCTCTCTCACAGGCTCTCTCACTCTATCTCTGTCTTTCTATAATTTTCCCGCTCTGTCTCCTGTGTTGCTATGGTAACAAGCTGTGTGCGGGGGCTGTGATGCGGCACACATCACACCCGTCTCACTGAGCTCACCGGAAGAGAGGGAGAGCGAGGGAGACTGAGACAAATGGGTGACAGGTTTTGGGTGTGTGTGTGTGTGTGTGTGTGTTTGCTGTTGATTAAATCTTTATAAGTTGTAACCAATACGTTAATGCTGGGTAGCTGTTAAAAATATAGATTTAATGACTTGCATAGAATTGAAAATTGAGGCTGCTGTATTCCTGAAGCTGGAACATAAGTATCTCTGAAATGGCTGCAAACATAATTTAAAGTGACTTTTCACTGCAATGTAATCAAGTACTTGCTTGAGTTGATGATAAACCTGGCCACCACCCGCAGATCACTGTCTGTCAAAAGCTTGCTTGTATTACCAATAATTACATTTTGAAGCCAATTACATCATCTGACAGCTTCATAGGTTACACTGGTAGGTTACCCTGATTATCGTTGTCTTAATCCCACTCTTTACCAAACACTTGGTGACATTCCAAATGTAAAGATAAGTAGGCACTGAGGATTAGCATTTTACTAAATATAGAGTCAGGCTATAAACGAAAGTTGACCACTGAAGGCGAATCTGTGACTCATCAGAATACAACACGAAAGGTGCATACCATTTTGCAAAATGACCGTGGTCTTCTCTTCCACCTGTCTGTGAACAACCTCCTCAGCAGACACCAGAGACGCTCAGTAACAGTAAAGTGGACCTCAATTTAACATCACGCAGTGGCGACACCATCAGTCGGCCAAGTTTCTGAGAGAAAAATCAAATTACCAATCCAATGTCAGATACAGTCACCTACAGCTCATCCATCAGCACCCAACAACTTTCCTGAAAGGATTTTAATTAGCAGACAGGGAACCTCTGTGTCACTTCCCCTTTTTTTCTGAGGCTTCATCTTATCTGTAAATCGAGGATAAGCCGCCCTACATTGGCAGACTAGAGAAAAACATAATGAGAAAAATTACATTTTATCGTTGCTTGCTGGTTCCCAAAAAGATATGACCCAAAAGGCCGTCAAGCTTTTGGCTGGACAGGTCCATCATCATGGTCAAAGTACAATTGAAAAGACAGCTGCAGGAGAAGCAAGCCAACCACATGTCATGACAATCTACGAGCCTATACGAAAAAACACTCAGTTCTGAATCACATCTGCTGCAATTACTTGTTTAGTTTGCCTTGGATATGATCCAACAATGTGTGTTTGTGTTTACGTGATTATGGTCAATCTCACACAGATTTCACTCATCCTGATTCTACTGGTACAAGCCCCTATAGTACAACACAAAACTCTAACTACTATGTACAGCATTTGTATGGACAGAGGCTATGATCGCTGAGCTTACTGAAAGCCTACATACATAGTGTTCTGCCCAAAACATCCACCTTTTCAGTTTCTCTCTGCATGAATGACGTGGTTCATAATAGACTTGTTAATTTTTTACTCAATGTCATGTCAGAACAAGTCGGTCCATTTCCTCAATAAATTTGTGAGAATGTGAGCCAAGGCAACCCATTTTAGTTATTATTTCATTTAATTTGATGACCCATTTCTTGATGTTACCCATTAACACATTAAGCAATTGAACAAATTGCCTGTGGTGATACATCGATACAAGCATCCGTTTGACTCAACGTGTCGGGAAGAGCTGAGTTCCTAAAAAACTGAGAAATAAGACAAAGGAGGACAGTTATTGAAATACTGCGGATTAGTCACATTGTGTGTCTCAGCTCGTGTCATGTAATCCTGTTTCTTCGACTGCTCCCATTTTTCTGTGCTGTTCACACAATAGCAGAAAAACAATTTAAAAAAATGGTATCTGACAAAACGCTACACAGCTTCAATTGCTCCATATTCACATCTTTTTGTTTCACTAGAGGTCTGCCATTTCTCAGAGGCATCACAGTTCATATTTCTCTTAATTACCTTTGCCTGGTTCAGAGTCTGAGCTAAATTAAGGGCCAATTCATTTCCTGTCCAGGCACACGGGAGATAGCAGGGCAATTCTTTACAGATAGCCTTTCAAATGTGTGATGGATGAAATGCAAGTGTATCGAGGTGGAGAAAGAAAGAGGCTGAAGAGGTGCTGCCAATTATGGAAATAAAGTAGAGGGATTCAGTTAGTCAAGTGTAGAAATGGAAACAGTCAGAGGGAATGAAGAGTATTTGTGTCCTGATGGGATCTTTGTTGTCGATAATTTATGCCAACTCGATACCAGCGTAAAATGGTGTAAAGTTAAATGAATGTTCATTAAGATATCTCAAAAATGAAACAGAAAAACAAAGGGGAAACCCTCTAGATTCCTTGTGGATTACTATAACGATGACTATAAAAAAAAAGATTATTTTTGTGTGTGCATTGGCGTGTGTGTGTGAGTGTGTATTTCAGCATGCTGAGGCACTGGGCTGACGTAACAGTCGGTTTAATCCCACGGCGTAAATCTCAGAAAACGAGCAGCAAAATGCAAAACTGAGAGCTCACAGCAGACCTAACCGCACAAACAAGAGAGTTTGTTGTACCAACACACAGATCCATGAACGCACACACAAATTCACACAAGAACAGATACATAGTATATCTATGCTCACTGTCTTTCTACCTCCCTTTCCAACTGTTACTGTCCCTCTGTCTCTTCTTCTGTTTATCTGTCTGTCTGTCTCCCCCTCCTATCCTCTCTAATTCCCAGCACTTTTCCCATTGGAGTGCTGTAAGAGGATGAGACCATTCCCTGGGAGAGCAATAAGAGGATGAATATGTGTGTGTAGGTGTGTTCGTGTGTCTGCTTAAGTGTGTGTGTGTATATGCATACACATCCTTTTTTTTTTTGGAAGTTGCACATGTTGCTCAGCCAATGTGCAACTGAATACAGGTGTGTTTATATGTAAAGTTGTGTACATGTGAGAGTGAGAGTGTGTGTGTGTGTGTGTGTGTGTGTGTGTGTATGTGTGTGCGCCTGTGCCTACATGCCCACAGGTCTGCCCTACATATGGAAAACCTCTTAATTCCCTGTCAAGAGACTGAGAGTTGGAATACCATTAGAAATTCCTATGTGTTCTTCTTTTGTTCTTGAATCTCTCAATGTTTTCCTCCCCTCTAACTACACAGTGATCACTAGCAGTCATTAATCAGCCTCTCTCTCACAGTGGGAACAAAGAGAAGAAAGATGAAGGGGATGTGCAGCAGCAGAACTGCCTAATGATTTGATTTTTGGACTTCTTTTTTTTTCAAGCAGCCACTCATATGCTGAATTACTATAAGGATGGCTAGTATGGAACCAGAAGGAATTACGATCACCAGTCCTTTGAAAGTCATATGAATGATGCAAATTCAAATTCAAATATTTGAACTTCTTTAAATCAGAAAAAATGGTATTTAAACCAGAAATACAGCACACTTAGTTGTGTAAGCAACACTATAGAAATGTCACTTCCACGTGTGGCTTTACCAAACCTTCTCAACCACAAAGAAAAGTTTTTATTATAAACATTTGTGATAACTCAAGATTCCTAGATTTAAAAAAAAATCTCAAATATATGATTATATTTTGAAATTAGTTGTATTTTGCAGGGACAGAATTATGATTCTCATTGTTCAGTAAATGAATGGGAGGACAGGCTGGGAATTGGACAGACTAGTCAAACCCACAACTGGCAGTTTTCTCCTGAGTTTCACAATGATCAACCAAAAGAAACAAAACAGCTGCAATTCTAAAACAAAGAATGTTTTTATTTTTATTTTTTCTTATAGTTGTGTGGTCATGTATTTAGACAATACTTCATTACTGTATATGGTGAAAAGCAACTCTTTCAGAAAACTCTCAGCAACAGGAAAACAGTTCATCTCTGAATACCTCTGTAAGTCTTTCTACTCAACTCTGAGAAACATTCATGAGCAAAACCTTCTCATCAAGCTAAACATAGAGACCAGAGAGGAAACAATGAAAAAGCAGAGGCATGAAGACAGAGAAAAGTAAAGTGTCAAAAAGGCAGGAGCATGAGGAGGAAGAGAAGGAGACAGGGCAAAAGAACGAGACAGGTAGTGACAGAGAGACAGAAAGAGAGTGAAACACCTGTGAGTTGAATAAAGAATTCTTTGATATTGGGTAGTTTTAGTTCAGCAGGCTTTTGATCGGCTGTCTTAGAGGACTTCACCCAAACTGACAACAGAAAATGAAAGTCAAGGTAGAGTTTCACTGGGGTTTAAAATGTGAAGACATAAACCTGACAGTTCTTTGATATGTGCGTGACACTTTTGACACTAAGGAAAAAACAGATCCAAGGCACTTTGCTTCATGAGTTCCTTCCTTTGTCAAAATTATAGAATAAGGGCTTGATGTTGTACAACAAAAGAATGTCAATAACAATGATAAAAACGGTAATTTCAAAAAATATATACATAACAAATTACTGAAAGATGTTGGCCTTTTTTCTGACACATTACTTCACATTTGTGTATTTGTCATTTTAGCTGCCTTTAATAAAACCAAACTGCCAGGAGCTGTAGACCACTGTAGGTTAAACATCACCAAGAGGAGGGGTGATAAATTAAAGAAAAAACCCAAATAAAGGAGTAGAGTAACATAAAAAATGCAAATGCTTCCACACAGGTACTGCACGGTACAATTGAACAATTAACAACCATTCATGCTGTGTGGCATCATGTATAAAAATGCTGAGCAAGCCCGGTTTATTCTGATTTTGTATCAAGATGGTAAGAGGAAAAGATATAAGTGACTTTGGAAGAGGGTTCATTGTTGGGTACAGATGGCAGGAGCTTCAGTCACAAAGACTCCACTGGCTAGTGTTTCAGTGGGAACAGTGACTAAAGTGACACCTGCATTCAGTAAATAGGATCACAAATTGCGGTCGACAGCACTAATCAATATGTAAGGAAAAACAAAAGAGAAACTCTTCCTGAAGTGACTTGGAAAAAGTCACTTCAGAATTGAAGCTGTTCTGGAGGCAAATGGTGGTCCAACACCATACTAAGAAAAATTAAAGGAAAAACCAATATAAAGTGTCACCCTTCTATATTTCAGACCCGTCTGTATTACCAGCAGGACAGAGAGGACCAAGTGAATGTTATGATGACTTAAGTACCCACACTGCTACGCTGGTAAAGTTTTTATAGCAGCTGTTAGCAAGAACAAGATTCATTAGCACAGATATCCAATGTTACATTTTGAAACCCAGTTACAACACACTGACTGTTTACTTTGTTTTCACATTTCAGCAACAGTGTCAAGAACAAGCAGCATGTGTGCATGCATGTACTGTATGTGTGTGCTCAGTTGAGCACACATACTAATACACATTAAAAACAAATTTCTGTTAATCTCCTCCGTCTCCCTCTCTCCCTCCTTTTTTATCCATCCGTCATTACATATTTCCGTGTTTAATTACCAGCAGTCTTTTATTACAAAGCTATGAAAAGAAAGAGTCAAATTAATTTCCATAATTTCAACAATTAAATGCATTTATTCTAAGAGTAAATTAACATGATACTAAGAAACATTACAAAGCTCCATATCCGCTCAGACTGGAACAGACCCTGTTTATGAGTGCATGTACAGTATGAGCAAGTGTGTGTCTCAACACCTCCGTGTGTCAATGTGTGTCTGCAAGTGCAGATACATCCCAAATGCAAGAGTGATGAGTAAATTATGCTCCTACTGTGAGCGATTTGCTTTTCATGTCTGACAAGAAATCTTTTATTACCATGATATATAAATGCCACACACATACACACACACTAAACCTGTCTTCTCTGCTGTCTGCTCTACCTCAAACTGCTAATCTCTCCTCTCTTCACTCATCTTCTCCCTTCTTTCTTATTCCTCTCCTTTCTGCATCTTTCCTTCCCCTCTTCTCTCAGTTTCCCTCCTCTGCTCCCACCAAGTCTTTGATCTGCTCTCACTCACTGCAGGTGTACAATCCGCTAAAAATCAATTTAAAAAAGGGCTGATTTGAGACATCTTGGGACACTCAGATATTTTGGCACGAAATGCCATTTAATCTATCTCTTTCAAATTTCTCTCGATGTAAAACCACAAGGAATCGCTTCCTTAAGAGACAGCTGTGGTGTGAAGTGGGACACTACAGGGGTTTGACCTCTGTTAAACGATCAGTTCAGGGTCTCTGTTATCATACACCACACTCTAGCACTCTGACAGAAAGCAAGCAGCTGGATTCAGAGAGGGACAAAGTGACAGAGAGTGAGAGACAATGAGATTAAGTCACAAATGAGAGGGGGAAAGAGGGTAGAGGAACAGACTGATAAGGAAGGAGTGCTACAAGAGATGAAAGGACAGTGGGGTCGTAGAAAATCGGCACAGATGCGTTCAGGTTCTGATTTGAATGTCACTGAAAGGCCCATTAGCGTTGTCACTAAGCCTTTCTTCTAACAGTGCTGAATGTTGTTAATGGCACTCTCAATATTAGCTACAGAAAAACCCGGCATACCGTTTTATTCACTGACAGTCACACACTCATATATAGATGCACCCACGCATGCACATAGCCATTCACATAAAGACATGCGCATGCGCCGCATATCACCCCAGCTGCTATGCTGGAGTCATCCAAATATGGTAGGGCATATTTCCATGGCAACAGCAGGCAGAAGGGGTGCAGACTTGTGCGGGATGATCTCCAGAGAGAGGCTGCTTTTTGACTTTTGATTCAAACTATTCTCTTTCAATTCATTCAACGGTAAAGTGGCTTCTTCAGACAAAAAAATAATCTGCCTCTTATGAACGCTACCACAGACAATACAACCATGGTTACATATTGGCTGCCATGGCAATGCGACCACACTGCTGGACCTAATCTTTGCAAGACTTAGACATACACTGGTATAAACCTATTATCAAGTTGTACACTTTGTATTTATGCTTTCTAGCCAATGTTTTAGCTGGTTTCATTTTTTTTTAACTACTTCTCCTCAGGGACATGTAAAGTACAGAGAGTGTTCTCCTGTAATCGGTTGTGAAACAGCTGTAAATGACAAAACACAGCCATTTATAAAGAACACTGATGGAGTGGATGTACAGTAGCAGGTACAGTGATTGAGAGGGAAACATATCTCAAACTATACTGACTGACCATAAAATACAGTGATATTGTTGCTGTGAAGTCAACCACATGATAAGTCATAGCCATTATCACTGGCTGCCCTGCATGGTCTGGCTGGAAATTTATTGTGAGGAGGGACAGTGCATCAACGCTTTTTTGCGTGAGGATGTGTGTATGTGTGTTTAATTCCAGCTGCCTGAGCCTGTGAGCCATACATCTATACACTCACTCCACAAACTAACGCATATTGTAGATTGTAGATTTATCGTGTGCAGTGTATACACACACACACACACACACACACACATACATCATTCTGTACTATGTCATTTAGAGGAGTTAGATTTGAACAACTAACAGCATTTGGCCATATTTGCTACAGGACCATGCCAGATGCGTCATCAAAATCTGTGTGTTCAGACTTATGTAATATGTATTTCATGGGGTGGCACTTATGTATGGCTGCAAAATATGGGAAGAAGGAATGTAACATTTTACAAGTGGTGGCTCAAAACACATTCATACATGTCTCTCATTAACATAAGCTCATCTGAATTTAAGAAAGTAAATATTTCTTTCAGGACAAAAAAAGAGGTATATTTAGAGAAAAACTAATGACATGAGAGCTTGTGCATTTGTGCTTGAAAGTGTGTGTGTGTGTGAGTAAGTGCAGGGTGTGTTTGTGTGTCCCATGTGGCTATAGATATTTATCTCAGCCCAGCTATTCATTAATGGGTCTGTAGCCTGCTGGCACCATGAGGAATTATAGGACAGAAGCAATCGATACATTCAGGCTCCAAATCCAGACTGTGTGTGTGCGCGTGTGTGAGTGACATAGTTTTCTTATGATGTGTTAGTTAGCCCGAGGACCTTATGTGGGTTTTTAGGATTATTTCTAGAAGAACAACATAAAAAAATCTAAAACCAGAAAGGCACTGAAACTGAGCGACTGCTGAGGCTTTTTAAAATCGACAAAATGTAGTGGGCAATTTTGTGCAAATAGTCTAACCTCTAAAGATTTTACTACACTACATAGTCTTGGGTTTATGTGTTAATGTTAATATTGATGTAGTAATATGTGGATGTTATTATAACTGCTTCCAAATGTGGGTCCATATGCATCACTTGTAAATGCACAATACATATATATATAATAAAAATATATTTACTAAACAAAGTTGTTGAAATGATCAGTTCATCAAAAGTGAATTTTTTACATCAAAATCGCAAAACTGTGAATAGTGCAGGTAGTCTTTGTCATGTCAGAGCCCAACCTAGGAGGAGCACAAACTTCAGAGGAAACAATGTAAGGGTGAGAGGTTGCTACCAATGTCTACATGAAGGTTACCTACATCAGCTATATATCAGGAGCAGGGTGTTGAAGGCATCAATATTCCAGACAATTAGAGAGTCAATGTGTTCATCTTATATTCCTGTGTGCCAGGCAGCAACATGAGTAACCTCAAACAGTAAAAATGCAGTCTTGAGCACCAGAAATCTTGCGATATTTCATTCTGATCTATTAAAGACTATGGTTATCTGCCACAGGTAACTCAATAATGTGCCTCATCATCATTTGTGAGCTCTTGTGGTAATGTAATTAACCCGGTGTTAAATGAGTGTCGGCCCAACTGAACTGATAAGAAGTTCCTTTCACAGTCCACCAATTGGCAGGGCATCCACCTGTGACCATCTCCAATTTAAAACTACAGTCCATTTATGATACAGACACTCACGAGGGCTGATATTCAATTAACTGACCTAATCGAAACAGACTGGCCAGAGACTACGGGATGTGCTGCAAAAAAAAAAAAAAAAAAAAAAAAGGTTTTACAAGCCATTAAGTTCAATATTCAAATTTGGAAAACTGTTTTCTTTACAAAAGTGGAAAGACAAATGGTATGAGAGCATTAGTTGATTTACATGCAGTTTCACTGTTGGAACAAGTTGATTTGATTTAACATTGAATACCACGTTTATTTGGTTGAAGTTGTTAAAATGGGAATACAGACAAACTGCACTGGCTGTGCCAAATTTCAGAACCAGTGCATGTGTCCCATAACTGGTCTTTTCATCTTGTTTTTTATTTATTTATTTCTTTTAAACAAAGTACTCTCTTTCTCTTTTCCATCTTATTTGGAAATTTGGGAGTCAATGTCACTGCTTATTTTACTGTTGTCCTGAGGAGGAGTTAGAGTTATATGTATAACAGTGTCAAATATACACTATTAGTATTAGCATTAGTAGTATATTAGTACAGTATTAGAAATACACAAAATTAGTGTAGATAGTTATAACCTGACATGTTAGCCCTCCAGAGTCAACATGGGGAACGTTAGAGACTCAGTTTCTGTAGCACGATGTTCACTTCTTTGGGGTCCCTCCTATAAAGGATGCCTCCCACTTTCCATGCAGGCACTTTGTATAACCAATAAGAGAAAGAAAGACAAACTAGTAGTGCAGCAACAAGGATGGGAACCCACACTGGCTTTTAACCAAGACCACAAACTGGGTTTACTGGAATGCACAGAATCTCTATTTGATTTACAGCTGCCCTGCTAAGAAACAAACATCAGGTTTCTGAAGCAGTGAATTGGGTTTTTGCGCTCTTCTAACTCTGACTGAGAATTTTATTTCCTGCCTGACTTTCATCCACTTCAACACACTCGTATTTGGAGGCTCCCCTGGTCTCTTACTGCTAGCCATTGAGCAGCTCCACTGGGCCAGTTGGAGGTTAAGTGCTTTGCTCAAAGGCACATTTACAGCAGTTGTTAGAAGAGGGCAGAGCACTGTTGAGAGCTTCTCCTCTGTGCTGTAGCTTTGGGCCAGCACTCAAAACAGATGTGTTGCCATGTAAGAGTATTTGAACTGACACTATCCATCAAGGCCTTTGTATCACAAATAGTCACAGTTTAAAAACAACTTAATCCATGACAGGATATCAAAGTTATGAATGTATCTGATCCATCCCTTTGATTCTACCAGGACAGGATTTCTCTCTGTTTTATCATCTTTCTCTCTCTGATTCTACTTTTATCTCTAATGGCAAGGTAAACCCAGCGAAACAGGAAACACAGAAAATCTAATTTTGGTATGGTTCGAGATGTTACCTCAATCTCAGCAGGACGGCGACAATGATGATGATGATGATGATGTAAGATGAGTATGATGATAATGAACTTCATGGTGGTGATGACAACAAAAATGATTCTGGCAACGATTTGGTGACACAGCTCAGATCACTGGGGGAAGAGTAGAACAGAATTGAATAGAATTATATTTGTGGCATTTTGATGGTAATCACATGATAATGCTTCCAATCTATTCAAAGTCTATTTTGTTCTCTGCACATTGGCTGGCATAGGTGCTAAAATCATTATTCATCTTATGTTAATTACTCAGTTGGCATGGCAACCAAAACTCAAGGGGCCTAGAAGCAACTTTCAAATACACACATGCATAAATGCGCACATACATACATACACATGCACAGATGTAGATATAAATCCATTTGGAAGGTTATTTTCACAAGTGAATTGTAGGAGTAATTCATATAAGTGAGATCAAAGCTTAACGTGAAAACCACCTCCAAAATTCAAGAGTGTGTTTTTGTGAACACATAAAGGGCGTCAAAGTCTCCTGCTGTCTGAAGAACAGAAGTATACTCTGTTTAGGAAGTATTCAATACCATTCAGTGTGCCTCTCTGTGTTTGTGATCCCAGGGGTGCTGCTCCACCATTTCACACAGGCTGGACAAAGATTTTGCAACTTTTGGTTCAATTAGTTAAATTGATGTCTGAATTAATTTTTATTTTTGAAAAGAGTTTTCAAAAGAGACTCATTAAACACAAGTTAGACACCACCAGGCCTATTAATCACAGAATGAACTTTGCTGATGGTTCAGTGGTAATGTCAAGTCCTGGCTACTACTGTACTGTAAAGCACACATGTGCCAGGGTTTTCTGTAGTTGTTTATTGCAGTAATAGCAGAAGCAGACCACCTCCACTGAATTAATGAAATTAATTTTTCCACTAGCATCAAAAGAAAAAAATGCACATTTTAAGATAAACAGTTTAGTAATTAAATTGATCACAAAAGGAGAAATGCCTGCATCTATCAAACACCGCTAAAGCTAATTACAGTGACTGGTCTATTAGGCTTATCATTCTTTTCCTTAACGGTAATTCACAAAAAAACAATGTGTCACAAAAATAATACGAATTACCAAATAACTCATTCAGGAAATATTTGAGGCAAACAGCTCAATCAGTCACAATCATCAGGGGATGTGTGCAGTATAACGTGGGACAATACAAGCAGCACTGCTGGTCAAACACCAGGTTGAAGTTACTTATAATAATCACCATCTGGGTAAACATTTTATGTAAATAACTGGGTTGAAATTAGTTTGAAGTAGATATTTACCAGCTGAGATCTTATTTTAATGCTAATAGCTTTCATTTTATGACCATCAATGGCTCTCATAGGAGGGTTATTTTAGAGAAGAGCATAGAGCTACAGCTTTGCCTCTCCATCTTCTCTACAAAACATCCAGTGAAATCCCCATGGATCACATAGTTTGAAAATAGCTGCTTGGCTATATAACATGGAACACATTAGTTACAAAATTGTTGGGCTGCCCCGACCAAAGATTTTCCTAGACAACTAGCAGTCGTTAGTCCAAGCCAATAATCAGCTCGTCGTCACGTTTATATTAATTTAATTATTTAAATATATATTTTTGGGAGGCATCAGAAAGTCAATGGCTGAGAAACAATGTTATAAGTAACATTGTTATTACAGTACAGAGAAATAAAAATCTGTAAAATGAGCATTTAAAATATATATTCTACAAGCGCACGCACAAGGTGAGCCACCTGTTACCGTCACCGGCAAAAGCAGGATTCTGAATACGTTACAACAACCAGCAAAGAGACTGAACATTTTGTTGATGTATTTCAAAACTAACAACAGCACAATATAAAGAGAAATGCACATTGTGCACAAATAATGAAACATACTTCCTTCCCGACCTATGTAATTACTATCTAATAACCACAGGGTAATTTGCAGGACACACTGGCAGAGACCAGCGTTCTTTGGAGAAACGCTGTATCGCCAAGCTCTATCAACCATAACCCTAACACAAAAGAAATTAATTGTGTAGCTCCACTGACCTGCCGATGAGGAGGAACTCTCCTACCAGTCCCTGTCGCCTCATGGCCATAAGGATGTTGCGGACAGTCATGCCTTCACAGAAACACGCCACCACCCTGGCTTTGGGCAGGTGAGCCCTCAGTCTCTCCAGCAGCCGGTCAAAGCTCTGCTCTCCAGCATTGCTCCAGATTTTGCCTAGAGGAAAGTCAAATGCAAACTTGTTCTGTGATTAACTGATATGTTTGGATCTCTGTTTCTTAATCCACTGAGGTGTTAACTTTCATTTGCTTTTGTGTTTCTATGTTTTTTAATCTCATTTTGCTAAAATATCAACCACCTGGCTACCACAATGTGAAATGCAAGTCTTCCCATGAAAATAAAACCCTAAAAACACGTCATCTTACAACCTGACCTTTAGCATAAAACATGTCTTCTTATTTAGTGCAGGTCTGCAAGCTGAGACTGCAATTAAATTCAAATTACCTTCAACACCATGGTGTCTGTGTTGACAAAATTAGATGTAAGAGGTAGCAATGGGGCCAAAACTATCCCTGACAGAGGAGCTGTTCCTAATGGTGAGCAGCACTTTCCTCTGGGTATAAAAATGCTGGCAGTTGTACATCTGCTTTTTACGCTTTTTTGTTTGAATCAACACTAAACTATACACCTACTAAAGCTCAATCCAGTTTTTACTGGACTAGAAGTTTCTATGATGCTTGGGATTGATTGAAATTAGTGAGGTTGTCTTGATCTGAGTCTCTTACCAGAGTGGGCGATACAGATGCCCTCCTTGGCCGCCATGTCCTTGAACGCTTCCATCCCACTTTCACCATAGTTGCCTGGAAATCAAAAGAAAGGGTAAGGATGGGAGAGTTTTTGATCAGTTCAATTGTGATTTTGCGACAGACAGACAGACGGACGGACGGACAGATTTTTTGGTGGGAAATAAGGTTTAAGGAATGATCCCTTCTGGTTATCAAAACCATGCCCACTGCAGTAACCCACCTCCTACTGCACTAATCATTAAAAGCTCACATTTATGTCAGAGAAAGCGTCTCCCCATTTCTTTGCCAGAGAAAGTGGGTGACCTGGAATTTATGCTAATGAAGGGTTCTACACACTGGCAAAGAATATGATAGGATTCCCCTCTTTAATTTCTCTTCCTCTCTCCTCTCCTTTTTATCTCTTTCTCTTCTTCTATGTTAATTGAAGAAATGATCAAAAATCTCACTTTCTCCAGCGTTTGTCTCTTTCTTCACTCAATGAGATTGTTATCTCTAATGTTTCCTCCTTTTTTACTGTGTGTGTTATCAATAATGAATTGCAGCCTAATTAGACATCATTGTTCTGTTCTCCACTTAAGTTGATAAAGAGAAAGAAGAAGAGGTCAAGTGAGAAAAAATGAGGGAAACAGTGTGAGATATGGACAGAAATAAGGGAAAAGAGATGGCAAATGATGGCGGGAAAGGAAAGCATAGAAGGAGAAAAGGGGAAAAGAGAGGGAGAGGAAACGTACAGAGAAAGCAGAAGTGGTCCCACAATCCCTGACTGCTGCTGAATCTCAGTGTGCATGTGTATGTGTGTGTGTGCGCCTGTGCATGTGTGTGTGTGTGTGTGTGTGTGTGTGTGTGTGTATATATCAGGCCAATGATGAGTGTGGTGGAGCAAAGTGTAAAGTCCTGTAATTAGTGTCTCAGTGAGAGGAGTGGGAGACAGATGGTACAGACCGTCCTTCCCCTGCACGCATGCACACACACACACGCACACACACAAACACAAACACACACGCACGCCCACACACACACAGAATCATGCAAAAACGCACACATTCATACTGTTACCATCATCGAAATCGATAAAGCTTGTAACCTACTTCACTCTGGTCTCAACAGGGATTTATGTGTGAGACGTCGCTCTCTCTCTCTCTCACTCAGTAAGCTTGTCATGTCTCTTTATCACTCCTTTTCAGTCTCTCCATGCTACTTAACATTACTAGCACAATTTTCACACAAATACTCCCATCCCTCCCAAGTAAAAACCCACGCACACACACATTCATCAGTTTCAGATAGGCTTCAACCAAAAAAGACAACAGTAGGATCCAGTCTGTCTTCTCTCCCTCACAGCTGCACCCCAGATTAACTTGACTTTACAGGATAGCTTCAAGCAACACTGACGTACCTGAATATTGAGGAATATAATGCTGTTTTGATGTTAGAATTGGTAAAAAGGAAAAACATCACTGAATGGCCTAATCAGCTTTGACATGGACTGTGATCAAATACAGTACATAGAAATGCAAATCAGACGGAGGATGATATAGCAGGATTAATAGCCAATTATTACATTCAAAGCCAGACCACAGAAAATTCTCTCAAACTTCAGTTCTGTAAGTACAGTTCTGCACTTGATAGTTGCACCCACTGCTTGCTTTAATTCACCTTACCCACCTACTCTTTACTGCCTCAATCATGCCTTTTATCCACCTACTTTACCCTCTCTCTGATTTTATTTGGGCTTGATTTCTCTCAAGCACAAACACAGGCCAAGCCCACCACGGAAGTCCACTCACACACAACTAGTAGCCATTAGCTCCGTGGTGACCATCACATTTTGGAGCAAAGACCCTCATATACCGTACATCTACCACAAACTCCCTTCACACGTGTGGTAACTTTCCTTTGTTTCATCACCTCCCACTGTAAAAACCAACTGGGAGCACCGGCATAAAGATCACATGTTCACAGTTTCTGCCTGTTGTCCTTATACTCCGTTTACCCCTCTGTGCTTTTGTCACTTTTACCTCTTGCTGCTCTCAAAGCTGTTTCTCTCTTTCATCCCTATATTTAAATCCATTTAATGATAAACAGAAAAGAACAAACACAGCTTAAAGTAAAAAAAATTGAGAAAAATATGAAAGATAAAAAAGGACAAAAAAATCCTTCTCACTGTGCTCCTCTACCCTCTAACTCTTTGATCTCTCCTCCTCATCTTGTTATTCATCTGACATATTACAATACATTACAACATGCAATCAAATGAAAAGCTGAAGGGTCCCTCGCCTCCTCCTCTAGCTACTTGCTTCTTCTACCCCCACTTTCTCAGCAGCAGGAAGACAACCAGTAAAATTTAAGCTACAGAGACAGGTGGTTCCGTGTTATTTCTCCTCTCGTTTCCTTCCCTCTCCTCTCCCTCTTACCCTTCTTCCATTACTCCTTCTCAATTACCATCCTCATCCTCTTGTCACTCTTATCAGCTCTATTACATGCAATTACATGTTCCCTGCCTTTCCCCTTTCTCCCCTCCTTGTGTGTTTCCTCTTTTCAAGCCTCATCCCTTCCTGTCACACCTTCACCCACAGAAAAACAACACGCGATAAAATTTTAATATTATTAAGTGAAAAGGCATCCTCCTGCCCTCTCCTTTTATTCCTCATGACCCTCTTTCTGTGCCTCTTTCCAGTTTTTCTCAATCCTCACCAATGCCACCACTGCCCCATATCACATCTGAAGTGTTGCAAACATCTGCAGCTAAATGTCAAGCATAGTAAAACCCTGAGGCAGATTGGCTCACTGACACTTATACTGTTGTCAAATACAGAGTTAGACAAGATTGCAGAATTACATGGCTGATACATGTCCAAAACCTTCTAACCCTCCATTCTTTTCAAAAGTACTAGAAAGTGTTGTGTCTCAGCAGCTTTCAGCCCACATATTTAACAGTAATCTTTTTGCACCTTATTGTAAGGCTTTGATTTCAGGCCACATTGTGTTCCTACTGAAAGTCTTCAAATAATTCAAAATGTTGCAGCAAAAATTTTAATCCAGAAAACTTGACCACATAACACCTATTTTAGCTTCCCTTCACTGGCTCCCTATCCACATCAGATCAGACTTTAAGTTGCTTCTAATGACATAAAAAAAATTTTAACGGGCAAGCTCCTTCATACCTGACTGATCTCCTTAAACCTTAAATGCTATCCCATGCACTTCACTCTCAGAATGCAGGGCACCTTGTCTGGTGGCTGCAGGGCCTTCTACTATCGAGCCCCATTCTTCTGGAAAAACCTCCCTGCTGAAGCGTTTAAATCCAAACATAAAACTCATCTTAACACCTTAACTTTCAGTTAGTGGCTTATTCTTTGATTACTTCACACCTTGTGCCTGTTGCCATTCTCCCATCAGCAAGTCAGTCTCAGTCTCAATGAATCTGTTAAACCTAGTACGTACAGTGTTGTCCATGTGGTCCTGATAACCTCTACACTGCGACCCTCTGTTTGATAATTCACTCATGTACTTGGGTTTGATAAATCACTCAAGCACGAGTGTCCAGGCTGTGTGCCTATCTCCCTATTCCTGTCCTCTCCCTTCACTCAGGCTCTCCATGCTGCACTATCTGTCATACTCAGACCTTCACTCTCCCCTGGCTCATTCGAGATGTTCTGGATCTGTATCTGGATCTTTATACTCCTATAGTCCCAGCCTTCCTGGTCTGTCTCTCTCCCTTGTGTTCATGTTGTTCTTGTCTCTGAGTCATGTGTATGCGTTTCTTTCTCCCAGACATGTGAAGGATGTCCACTTGGAAGTTGCTCAGTGTCCTCCCAGATCATATTCCTGCAGCTTGAACATAATGGCTAAATTTTTTGTTCAATAAAAGTTAATGCAGTGACTCACTCAATGACTGATGCAAATCTTACAAATGGGACACTTCTCTAGTCTGGTAAGACCAGTACAGTCTCCCAGGAGTTTATATAAGCTGGAGGAGATTGTATTCACAATCACTAATTTAATTTATATTCATATCCTAGTATGATCATTTTTTAATTTCCTGCAAGGCATACCACAGGACACTAATGTCCATTAGGAGCTCAGTTCAAACCGCTAATTGAATGTTGTTAGGGGAAAAACTGGAAGACCTTAAGGGATCACTAACCATTAGGACTTTCAGAGTCTAAGTCTTTTTAAAAATCAGCTGTTGGATATATTTTTATTAATTTAAAATTATATGTGCATGCCTATGTTACCCTATTTTTTGCAATGGAAATAGCTCCAGGCTACAGACAGGATGGATACTAGCAGTTTTATAACCATAACCATGATTTTCTCCACAGTTTTCAGGTTGCACCATGCTCTCATTCTACTGAGCAAGCTCTGGATCTAACCATATAGCTGTCTGTGCCCAGAAGTCTGTGCCCAGAAATCTTACTTTATGGGATTCAAAGTGGCAAGTAGAAATTCCACATCCGGCTACAACCATTATTTTTCAGACCAGGTTAGGATAAAATCCACGTTAGGCTTCAGATTATATCAATCCAAAAGAAAGTAGTATAAAAAACAACATTCTAAAGTTACGTTTTGTAACGTCCCTAAATTTCCTCTGTAAAGTTGATTGTTTGAAATACAACTCAGTACACAGCTGAGTTGTAAGCAGAAATTTTGAGATGCAGTGTCCTAACACTGCTTGAAATGCAAACATACACAGACAAACTCACAAATATAAATCAGTGCAAATATTGTATGTATGCATATCCTCATATACAGGTTTGGTAAATGCATATCCGATATAATAAACAATTGCTTTGCACATATATTCTCCCCAGACAGTGTATGTCTTTAACTTTTTTCTAACATGGCAACAGCTGAGACATTTCCTCCCATAATAAACTTACTAAATAACATTAGTGCCAATAAGAAATTTCTATTTAATAGTCCCTCATAGATATCATGGATAGAGCCTGGGCAGCAGGATCGTCGGAAAGCTATCCATCTCATTCTATTAGAGTAGCAGTGGGAGAGAGACAGGAAAGTTGGGGGGGGGGCCTTGGGTCAGACCCGAACCCAGGCCACTGCAGTAAGGACTGAGTCCTAATGGTACGTGCTCTACCAGGTGAGCCACCGAGGCGCCCCAAGCAATCCATCTAATTTAACAGAAGCTGTTAAATGGATTCCCAGAACATGAGTTCTGAAACCTGAACACCAGCCAATTTGAGTGGCGGTAGTCCTGTGACCCAGAGTCGTTAAAACACAGAAGAGCTCTTGTTATATGTAGACCCACCAGAAACTGGCCCATGACCCCCAATCTTCACCCTTAGGCAACATTGCCAGGTACGATGGCAAAAATGTGAGCAAATTCTGTCATTCTTCTCTTTCCTATTCATTATGCCTTTCTCTACACTGCCCTCCCCAACCCATCCCGCTTTCATCTTCCTCAATCCTGCAAAGGCCATCACAGTTAAATAGGCAAAGGGCATGTCAGGCTACAGAGACAGAGAGAAAGGGATGATGATAGAAAGAGGGATGATGGGAAAGGAAAGGGAGAGAAAACAGATGATGTAGGGGAAGAGCGAATCAATGGTGGTAGGATCAAAACAGCCAATAAAGACAAACAGGAGAAAGAAATGAGAGAAAGTGAGAAAGACCAAAAGGGGGTGAGACTAAAGAGGACTGGTGGAGAGAAGGTTGACATCTTGATTTATTGAGAGATTGATCAATTTCTGTTGGAGTGTGCTTGGGTGACACATGTCAAATTCCATGTCAATAAAACCCATTGAGCTGAATTGAATCAAACTGAACAGAGCGAAACAGAAAGAAATGAGAGAGAGAGAGAAAGAGTGAAACAAAGGAACACTAAATGCAATGTAGTGGTGGATGATCGTGTTGATTCTCTTTCATACAATACATTCTGAACAATTCCAAATGCATCCATCTGTATGATTTATCACACTGTTAACAAACTGAGATATTACACAGAATATGCACACATTTTATCTGAAACGTAAAGTGCATATATATATATAAGCAATATATCAAGTGAATGATAGTGGACTGAAGGAAAATAGTAGGACAATGGACAACACCTCACTACCCCTTTGAAGTGCCTAGTGAAACTGAGGAGCACTGTAAGCTTCAGGCTGGTCTCCCTAAGGTGCTTTACAAAGCCCTTCTTCCACTATCTGTTAGACTTCACAACCTCTCCTCTGTGTGCTGAGGCATAGACTTCAGTGTGTTGGAATAACAGTGTTTCTGCTGCTATTCGCCCTATGAGTGATAAGCCCCATAGACATCAGCTAAATAACAGTATTAGCATCAAGTATGTAGTATTCTATTATTTGCATATACACATATTTTTATGCAACTGACCTTTCAGTTCCGTTGATCCTGTTTTTAATAATGTTTTTAATTGTATTTTATGTAACACAGATCGTCTGGGTTGCACTGCAAAATATCTATCCGTCTGTCCGTCTGTCCGTCTGTCCGTCTGTCCGTCTGTCCGTCTGTCCGTCTGTCCGTCTGTCTATTGTGTCTGATTTGGTTAGTTCCTGTGGTAAATTACCCTTTGGCTTGGAAACAAAATAATTATGCAAAAATGAAAAAATGAACTGATGATTATAGAACTATCCTACTATTCTGTCCTACCTACAATTAATCTTATACTGCTGCTGTGCCTATACTTTTATGGCTTATTCTATAAATTTAGCATTGGAAAAGATATTTGTGTATACAAACTGTAAGAGCTTGACTATAACAAAATGTTTCTCTCTAGAAGTTAGGTTTGCAAACACGGGCATTATGTCATGTCTCAGGACAGATGCTTCCATAAAACTTGACCCTGTTACGTTGCTTTGATGGTTGTAAGAACGTGCTTAGCTAGAGCGTTTCTACATGTCTATCTCACACCCCCAAGAAAGAGCAGTGGGCTGCGCATCGATTTTAGCATTGCGGCCACTGCTGTATTGAGATTCTGTCTAGCCTAGAGACCCTCAAATCTCCCAATGAGAAAGTAATACCTACAGTATTCTCCCCTCCAATAATATTATTTCATTACTTCAGTGTAATTACTGTGTGATATTACATGTATTATTCAGTTTCTTGCATATCAGTTTCCATCGTCTCTTGCCTCCAGATGCAAAATGTTAATGCAGAGAATTAATGAGTCTCAATAAACTTAAGACCCCATACCATCTTTTTCTGAATCGGCAACTCCTGTACGCTCTTATCTATCCCAAGCACTACACACAGACACACACAGACACACACACACACCTTATACCCTGTCTTCTGTGGTTTTCTGCAACATTGCTTTGCCCATTCTCTCCTGTCCCTCATACCCCATTTTTCTTCCTCCATTTTCCTCAATAAACCCTTCATTTCCTCCCATCCTCCTTCGTTTTCCTCCGTGCCTTCTCCTCTCTCTCCACCTCTCTCCTTGTCCTCTCCTTCGTTCCTCTGATGCCTTTCCTATCGCTTGCCTCTCCTCCTTATCACTCTCTCTCTCTGTTCCTCTCGCTTTCCTATCCCTTCCTAATTCTTTCCGTCTTCTCCCTGCCACCCTACCCCCCTCTGGCTCTGTGTCTGGGAGAGATTGTCTTTGAGAAGGCAGCGGCCGACCTTGAAGACCAGTTCCAAGGTCAAACACGCCTGTCTGAGGAAATACGAAGACCAATACTTTCCTGCCAAACAAACACATTTGCACACACAGCCACAGGCAGTATCTCAAACACAAATGCCTATACACAACCTCCCTGTCTTGCCACTAAGATTAATAGCATCAGACCAGCAAGCTTACAAACACATACACACACACAGACACACACACCTCCTATGGAGGCCGTCTCATGAGGAGGCAAAAATAAATGTCAAAGAGAAGACAAATGTTATTTCTGACACCATACTGCGAAGAATGTGCAGGGTAAATTGTCTGTAACCCATCATTTACATAAACAAATTTAGAAAGATTTGCAAATGTTTTTACATCAGCGAAGAAATCCCTTTGAAATTTATATGCATATATACATATATATAGACAGAGGTTGGCAAATACCAAAATTTCCCCTTAATTTGAGAACGATAACGATTATTTTACATTTACACGACTTAATCAGAAAAATTTATTGTATTCATCAATATTTTAAAAAGCAGTCATTTGCAGCTTATTTTAATAATTTACAAGTTAAAACTATTTTCAGCTGATACAAGCAAATCAGTCCATGTTTGTGCAGTATGTTTTATACATGGAGTTTGACATCAGCTGTTGCATCACATTACATTTTTGCCTCATCATGAACTCTCCACACTCCTACTCCTCCAGTTCATTCCCAGTACACATTACAAAATATCTCCCACATATGCATCAGTATGCAGTCTGCACTCATATACATGCACACAAACACACACTTCATACCTCAAGTCAAATGCTGCTATAATGCCCTCAGGTGATTTCTCAATGTGTGTGTGTGTGTGTGTGTGTGTGTGTGTGTGTGTGTGTGTGTGTGTGTGTGTGTGTTTATCGCTCTTTATCACATGCTTTCAGGTTCAACAAGCCCTGTTACAGTGGACACACACACACTTACTGCATTGTCCTCCAGTTCCTGTAGCTGTCACACTATCTCCCACCAGTGAACCAAATGACTCAACCTGATTGCTAACTGAGTGAGTGAGTGAGTGAGTGAGTGAGTGAGTGTGAGTTTATACAGTAAACCTTCATACCTACACACCTTTTCCTTGCCCCTTTCATTTTATTTAATTTCACAGTTTTGTGAAGATCCTGCCACATAATTTGAGAAAAAACTTTGAGGTTGATGACACTCGACACCCCATCCTCTTTTGATTATGCTCTCCAGCAATGTCTGCCTTACCCCTGCGATCCCCAGATGCGTATTTTCGGGCTGTGTGGCAACCACCTGTTCTTGTGACCCTGTTCCCGCCTTTATCCTCCAGCCATTAGCTGCTGACCATTTCTGCTGTTTTTAGACACTACTGCTGAATCAACTTCTTGGCATCTAGCTAGTTTCAACCAAACTACAGTAATTCAATTTCTATCTCATTTTCATTCATAAGCTGAAAACTCATCCCTTTAAAAACCACTTCTGCCTCTCTCTCTGCTGCAGTATTGCTACAGTACAACGGATCTTGTCAGTTACATTCCTCTCTGCCTTATCTTTCTCTGTCTTCTTGTCCTTGCACTGAAAATGCTCCTGTCTTGTTAGAAAACTTTTCAGCTATAATTTCTCAAATAGTTCCTTCTTGTGCAGCATCAAAAATTTCTTTTACAATTGGACATATAAGGACTCTCCACTTGGAGTACTGTTGCAATTAAAATAAGCACCCTGGATAAAATATTCAGGTAAATAAATTGAGGCAGAGACAGAGAGCGGAAGAGAGAACAGGAAAAAGAAAAAAGAGAAATTGTGCATAAATGTCAAGCTTAGAAGAAAAAAGGCCCTGTTCAGAACTGGCATTAACACGTGCCTTTGCTGATTCGATCACAACCAGACAGCTCAAAGTGCAGGCATGAATGCGCCCAAAACACATTGAGGATGCATTTGAGATCCGATCGTTCATACCATATTCGGAATTGGTCATATTCTTTTAGGAATGTCAACACGAATGTGTCCTGGGCCACACTGAAGGGCCACAGACTCAACTGACATCCTCTCCCATAGTCTAATTTGTCCCGGCACAGTTTCATAATAAACCAAAAAGAGTTTTACACTTCTCACCATGTTTCCAATACATTGACAATATCAACACTGACTGCCACATATAGATTATCTATTTTTACTATTTCAAATGGCTAAAACCTTATTTCATTGTAGAGCTGTGCACAGTGCATTGATTTTCTCAGCCCCTCTCTCTGTCTCTCTGCATCTCCCCCATCACACACACAACTGGCTAAAAAGAAGACATTTGGTCTTCGCAACCAGAAACTATATATGTGTTTATTTGCATATAGAGCAGGGAAGTGAGACCCAATCACAAGTGGTCACTCGAGGCACATGTGAGATGCATTTTAATGCCAGGTCCGAACAGAGCCAAAATCAGAGACAGAATGTGTGGGTGGTTTTACCTTCAGTGTGTATAGCAGACACGTAGCTCCAATTGTATCTCTTGACAATGTCCACCATAGCTCTAGCCTGCTGGGCATCTGAAGGCACCACCCGCATAAAGTACTTATAAAGGCTCTAAAACAATGGAAATTAAATCAGTGATAAGCAGAGTTATCCAGGAACATCTAGAACATTCACTAAAGTACTGGGTAATTTTAAATAATTTAATAAAAATTACATCAAAGCAGCAGTAATATATTCTCTCTATAATTGATTCTCTCAAATATTTATGCGCCTACATCTGCCTAAATTTGTCTACAGGCGCATGGGCTCACCTTATCGCTGAGGTCCATACTGGTGGCAGAGTAGGCAATCTGTGGTATGTTGAACAGCTGAAGAAGGTTCTGGACCTGGATGGCCACTGAGCTTGACCCCGGTCCAATTAAACCCACAATAGGTTTCTTCCCCCGCATTGGAGTGGCAGAGGGGTCTGCACACTTCATTGTTGCTCCTCCACCTCCTCCCCCTCCCCAAGAACCTCCTCCACCCCACTCTTCTGCTTCATCAGAGGAGACCAGTGAATCCCGAATGAACTCAATGCTCTGCTCCAGAGCCACAGCCGAGTGCCAACAGGAGTCCCTGATCTCACAGCCCAGGGTGATGTTGGGAAGGATGTGTTGGTCATTGTTAATGCGGTCCAGTGTGTGCATCATGGCCTCCACCCTCTGGATGCCATACTGCTCTCGCACCGCGCCACACTTGCGCTCGTGTACCTGTGCGAGCAGAGCGGAAGGTGAAATCAAATACAGTTAAATTGCACTGACATTTAGATAACAATGTTGTCTAAATGTTGACATTAGTGAGGATAACATTAACTATTCAGACACATTTTCAAAAAAAAAAAAATTCTAATTGCGCTTTTAACACATAACTGCTTCAGTGTTGGACTAATATTGGTTTTATGTTCACATGGCTGCAATGTTCTCAGAGTTATTTTTTCCCGTTTGCAATTATCCATGACATGGAAAAAGCTTAAATGCCAGTGGGTCAGCTAATGGAGGCTGAATGTTCATGGACTCACACAGAGGTACCATTCTACAAATTAGGTCCTAATAAGCAGAGCAACATTATGACTCTGTACAACACATCAGATATTGGTCCAAAAATGATCTCCAGTAAGTTTTCTGGACCATCATTATACACACTTTTTGTCTTAACTTCTGTATAATTTTCAAATACCTTCTTTAGAAAACCAGGAAGGATAGTAGATGAAGGTCAGTGGGAGTAGAATGTGAAAATTCACATGAAAATTGAATTCCTATAATTCTGTAACACTCAAACCATCCTGTAGACATACGCAAACAAAAAAACACAAAAGTACCTTGTCAGCAGTAGGCTGATGATGGACGGAGAACAACGCTCCAATGATGATGTCACCAGGTATGTGTGCTACAACCCGCCGTTCGTTGGACTGGGCAGAGTCAGCTTGATCAGACACCACCCAAATGGACACAACTAACAGCAGCCAAAGCATCATCTTGGTCCGTTCAGTTAACAAAGGAGAAGCAGGTGTCAAATTTGCTGTGTAGAGCCGTCACAGGGAACTACTTGTCCAAGAAAAACTTTTCCTCTCCATGGCAAGAGCTTGTGGCACAGAGGAGTTTTTGAATATGGATGATTTCAATATATTCCTTTCTTGTAACTTGTTTTTCTGTCCTTCGGATTTCAGTGTGGCACCATCACTGCAACAGCTGAGACAGGTGCAGCAGTGCAACCTGGGAAATTCAAAAGAAAATCTGGGCTAAGTCTCATTGGCTGACATAACTCCAGGCTCCCCCAATTATAAGGCAGAGTTGGTCTCCACAGTAACAGGTGAAAGACAGACATGTTCACATAAACCTGTGAGCAGAAAAGACTTTGTTAGAATTTGAACATATTTGTTGGCGCTGGCTTTCACACTAACCAAACAGACTCATCTATTTTATTGGTTTGATCCATTTACTTTAATATAATAACTGCCTGCAGACACTACCTCATATCTTGAGCTTGACAGACCTTCTTTACAAACATGCATTCATAAACTTTGACGACAAATGTTTTTACAATTTCATCAGTTTGATATGTGCAGGGCTCTCCTCATGATGTAAGACCTATCAAAGATTACTTTAGTATATTGTCCGGTGCATGAGATAAATAAAAATTCTGATGTGAGATTCACATCTCAGATGAACAGACAAACCTGTTGGCAGATCAGCAAACACAAGTAGTTTAAGTAAATCATACCTTCAATCAAGTTGAAGATAAAATCCAAACACATATATGAATGAAGTCCAAACACTTTATGTCCTCTATAACCTGTTTCCATTCAAAACCTGTCTTTTCACCTACCAACAGAAAGTGGGGAAAACTGTGTGATTAAAGCCAGAGCTCATATCATTCACTCTCACTTGATGCAATGTTTATGTGCACCCATTTCACAGCAAATGTCAATCTCACTATACATGCAAACCGTGCAAATGAACTCAATATAATGGCCACTCAATTGGCCATTATAGTTACCAACATAATAAGCAGTAACTGTTTGCTCTTAATGAAGCTCAATGTGATGACTGGAGTACTGGCTCTAGACCAGTACTCTTGATTTATGTATGGAGGTTTTACAAACACTGGCCCAGCATTGAAGCCTTGTCCTGCTCTTCCTGGGGAACAGCACTAAATCTCTGTGACTGAGCATAGTCATCATACTCCCCACTGTGTCAACATAATATCAATAACCACAACAGCGTATCACACCTTGCAGCTGCAGTGAGGACTCTTTGGTTGTCTGACAAGTTTTATACAGCACTCACTCGTAAAACTATGACACCAACAAGGTCACATAAAACCACTGGCAGTCCCATTTTTCTCTTCAATTTCATTTTGTTTTGGTCCTTGAAGATTAATTCCACCGTTGAAAAGCCATGTTCATTCCTCAAGTTTCAGCCCCTCGACTCTAACCAAATCAAGCTTGGTATGTCAGTGGCTATTCTCTCGCTGTTTTAATGGTATTAGTGCTGTAATACTGGCTTTAATACTCTTCAAATTGACCCCCTTGCATCGTTGTCATTAGACTTTAAATTGTTTTCAAGACTGACTACTACACTTGGCAAAAAGTGTGCATCCAGGGGGATTTTATATTCCTTTTGCTCTAGGAAAGAAGGTAGACTATTGCATGTGCCTTGTTATTATAAACCAAAGAATGCATCCATTTAATGAAGTGTAAACAGAGGTTAGGTAACAGTGAAAAATCCCCTTTGCAAAATGTGGGCAAGTCAGCCACTAACTGGATGATTCAAACAGACATACAGGACACATCTAGCTACAAGAAATACACCAAGCATACTGTGTTTAACAGACAGCCAAACAGTTTCCTCCCACGAGTAAACTTTCAAGTAGCCTTCCCTCTGCATTAATGGGCAAGTCTTATAATTTGCTTAACCTCAGATGCTATACAAATACTTTAGTTCACTGCAATGGAGCAATTTAATTGACCGTAAACGGCAGGGGAGCTGGGACAGTTTAGAGAGCAGAGGATGGCATCAACTGCTTATGCAAAACAGGATCAAGGTCGTGACAGGGATGTTGGTGGTTAGCTAAGGGGAGGAAGCGGGGAGATGGAGAGAAGGGAGGAGAAAGAAATGAAGGTGGGGTGTAGTGAAATGTAGAAATGGAGGACAAGGGGAGAAATGGAGGGAGGGAAACAGAATACAGATGAAAAAAAGAAGGAGGGAAGATGGAGAGAGGAGGAAAAGGGGGGACAGGAGGGGGTTGACAGAGAAAGGGGAATTGTATGGAGACAGACATAAAGGAAGAGAGACGGAGACAGAGGAGGAGATAAGAAAAGAAAAGAAGAAGAAGGGGAGCGCAATAAAAAAGAGGCATCAAGGGACAGGGAGTCACACTGATCGTAATTAACATGACAGTGTTAGGATGGCAACAGGGCCAACTGCTGCTCCAATAATGAACAAATCAAACAACTCTGCTCTCGCTCACACACACTCTGTCTCTATCAATGATGCAATTCTGTCTCTGTCTCCCAATCTCTTTATATTGATCATTGATTCTATTGATCTTCTCACTTAAAATTTCACTCCTTACAATATCCATAGACACATTCCCACTCACCAAAAAAAAAAAAAAAAAAAAAAAAAAAAAATTCAAAACATGTTTCTCTCTCCCTATGACATGTGCAATTCACACTCAATCACATACATGCTGTGTGTCTCTGTCACACACACCCTGTGTGTCTCTATTGTGTGGGCCTAACTGTGGCTGAAAAAGAAGAGAAAATCAAATCCTTACTCCCTAAACAAACATCTCGCACACACCATTAGGCATTTATATCTCTAGTTCTATCCAAACTACCCACAAGGGCATTATACAACCTTCCAAGTCAACTTTAACACTGACATAAACACACAACATAGACAGAAACAAACACTCTCCCTCCCTCTCTGTTTCACATTAAGTCAATGTGTTTCATTAGTGCTGACTGTTTTATGTGTTGAGAAAGCAATTAATTTACTGTACATTAAACAGGGACAATAGCAATGACAATTTATTTAAAAGTATCCCTCGTACGCAAATATATTTATTTTTTCTATCTTGTTCTATACGACACACACACATTTGTGTTTGTAATTAATGACAGGGCAGGGGTCAGCATCTGGAGTTTCCAAAATAGATATAAGTTGCTCTTTTCGTCATTTAAGCAGCTTAACTTTACTGACTGCATATTTTTAGCTGCTTTAATAAGGAGAAAAGAAAGTATCCTAAGACGAATATACATCAATAAAAAACACTGAACACATTTTTATTCACCACACACATTCAAACATAGAGACACAAAAATGCTAATGGAAAATGCAGACACCTCTTAAGCCATACACTAACAGATGTGCATTCACCAACATAAATGTAAAGAGGATCTTGCATCACCCTCTTGACGTGTGCTCTACTCTCACTGACATACTTCAGCAGCGCTGTAAGGATAAATGGAGTGCCAGCAGAAGAGTTTCACATGTATGAGAGGCCATACACATCTTTACATAATAAAATATGTCAGTGTCTTTCTGTAAATGTAACGACATAGGCCTACCACCTTTACAGTAGAAAGCTAAGTGACATGTGACAAATATTATACCATATCATTGTGTTACTTAAATTATTTGCTGACAACTAAAATAGGTCATGCTGGGTTTTTTCTGTTGTGTTAACAATTTAAGGAAACAGCAATATTTTGGGAAGCTTCAGTTATTCAGGGAAGATTTTTGCTGAGTGGGCGTATGACAATGTGTCTCCATGTGCCTCCTGTTCCCAAATAGTCAGAGGTACTATTTTTTGCACCTGAGCCCCAGGAAACAACAAGTTTCAGCACGATTACAACATCAACATCCCTATGAGCTGTCATGTTTCAAAAATTAGGTCTAGCTCAGTGCCACAAGGAGCTGTTCCTGGTCCTCACACAAAGAACATCACAAAGGCTAGGACACACCAACACTCACAACATGCAGATGTGTGTACTTTTTTTTTCCTAAAAGTAACTCTCTTGTGTTACATATTGCCTGACTGCTACAGCTAATTTGATTTTCCTGTCAGTCTGACCAAGTCTCACTAATATAAGCTATGATAATAAATGACCTTATCCTACAATAAAGGGCATGAAGATGCCAAACGCTATTAGAATCTCTCTGAAATCAATGTATAGTGACAAAGCCATTACAAACATCACATCAGATAGCCAACAAGTATGTATGAACGTGCTGTTGAGCAGGCTACTGTTCCCTTTTTGCTACCTCTCTATGGCGATATTGCAGTCTCAATAATACATATATAGTCATTGTTGTCAAGAAGAACCAACACCACTTTACGTGCTGCAGCGACATCATACAAGGTGTGACAGCAGCCCCTGCATTAACTCCCCCCAAACAAGCTCTGACCTTAAATCACTTCACCCTGCAATGTTTCAACGGGGACCAGCAGCCTACACAGACTGTCGCTCACTCGTCGATTTTCAGCGACCTCAATATACTTTAGATTTTTCTTACCTAGTGTTACTATAGCGTCCCTCTAAAGGAATCCACTGTAATATTTTGTATATGCTTGATCAATTAATTACTGACATGCACGTACAGCGTCTGGTCAAACCGCATATCTCCAAGGAGAAATAAAATCCAGAGACAACAATGACTGGCTGGCGCAGCGCTGCATCCGTCAGCCGCAATGGGAGATCAGAGTCCATCATTTGCACCGACACACACACACACACACACACACACACACACACACACACACACACACACACACACACACCACATGCGTAATGTTTCTTACGCCGATGAAGCAAAACATGACAGAGACACCGTCTGAAATGAACATGGCTACAGCATGCACCGATGAAAACCGGGTTTCTGATGTTTCTCTGTCTTACTGACATGACTGTATCTCCTACAGAGCTGTGCAACTGGCTGCTTTCTTTAACTAGGTTACACCGTTACGGGATATAACCTTCTAATATGATTCAAGGATAACTAGTCCAGATGCAACTGCAAGTAAGTCCCTTTAAGAATATTGCAAGAACAGTATAGGTAATAACAAAGTGCGACAAAATAACTCTGAGCAGAATATATAGAGGGTAGACAGGGTAAGTCCCTGTAGAAATACTGAATGAATCTCGGTGATCTTTCTGTAACCTTATGAATAAGCCTTACCTTATAGGAACCTATATGTCTCCCCGGCGTCACCGGCACAGTCGCGCTGGACAATGGGATTGCAAGTTACTATCACAGAGAAAAGATACTGCCGATAATGTGTAGTCCAATGTCAAGCACACCGGAGCTGCCTCTGAGAGCTGAGCAGCTTCCGAGCTTCCTCCGTTTTCCAGTCACGCACACCTGAGCCTCTCTCCCAACACCTCTCTCCTTTATCCCTCCCCCTTTTCTCTCTTCTGCTCCTCCTCTCCCTCCACACATACGCCATCCCACCCACCCCAACTCTCATCTCGGCAACTATTACCTTCCCCTCTTTTCAGCCCTTCTTCCACATTTTTAATCTTTCCAAATTTACCCTCCTGCCTCCTACATTTCTTCTTTGATTTCCCCCTCTCCAATTGCACTAAAAACACCCACATGTTAATTTTACCTCCACTCCTCTCTTCCTTTGTATTTGGCTGTTGTGTTACGCTCTGGGTAGTGTTTTCCTGTGGGCCATTGAGTTTGTTCTCGGAACATTTCTTTCACCTAGTCCAAGCTATCTCTCCGTATCCTCCTGCTCATCCTCCTCATGCCTTATGCTGTGAGAAAAAAAACCATGCTCAGAGAACGGACAAGCTGCTGTCTGTGAACTACTAAAGCTTACCAGATACCAAGTTCCCCACAACAAGCTGGGCTAATTCTCTTGACGTTAGCTTAGCCCATGTCTTAGCATGATATCATAGATCATGGAGTGATGAAATAAGGTGACAGGTGGTTCAACTATGCTAGCTGCTAAGTGACGTATGGTGCTAAGAGTGTTTCCCCTTGCCCTGAACCGAACTTTTTTTCCACCTTAAACCTCTGTAAGAATTCATCTACGACGTCTAACCTCAACCAAATACAGTTATTACCGCTACAACAACCAGTACAACGCCTAACCGATTTTAAAGGTGGTAAAGTGCAACATCGTACTCAGGGAAACTACAAGCGTCTCGAGGGGCAAACAGACTTTGACGTAACAACTGCTCAGGGTTCGGGTGTGATTCAGCCAATCAGAGTAGAGGACAGGTGCCTCATTTAGTATTGCCGGAAGAACAAGTCAGAGAGACACATGGGTAAAAGCGAAAAAGAAACACACAAAAAAACACAGTCAAACCGAGCGTGATGTGCGTGTAACTTGTGTTTGTCTTATTCCTTCACTCTGTCTCACACCTACACACGTTTTTCCCCATTTCCCCTTGTGTCCGTCTCTCACTCTCGCTCTCTCTCTCGCTCTCTCTCTCTCTCTCTCTCTTTCTCTTCCCTGTTGATCCCTCAGCCTAATTAAATCCTGCACTTACAGACGCCTTTAATTTTCAATTCAAACAGGGACTGATCAGAAAAATGGACGCAGAGCCCATAAAATGCAAACATACTGTATAAGTAGTTCCTCTCCACGAGTTATAGCCTATAATGTATCAGGCTGACGGTGGACTGAGTGTATCGCTCCTCTCCTCTGATCAAACACACATCAGAGGTGACACTGGGCTGGGATAACGATGCAGTGGATGGGGATCGATATCATTTGAAGTTTCATAGCGGTCACAGGAGTAAAGAGCCATTAACCTATACAGCTTCGCCTGGCGTCCACCTAAAAGACCCACAGAGATCAAATCATTAAAGATAAAAAAAAATCGATACAAATCTAATGGAAACATCCTGCCTCCCTGCAAACGTCTCCGACCACATAGCACGGACATTCCCAGTAATGATGGGTTTTTTTAGGTTTTGCACGAAAATAATTGAAGATTTAGGCGTAGGCTACAATGGTCAAATAAATCAATATTTGTAAAGAATTCATTTTATTTATCATAATACACTATTTTATTAATATAGACGAGTGTCAAGATATACAGTGCAATACAATATAAAAATTGCATGCTATTATGGGTAAGCTATATGAATGAAACTCAACTCTGCTTTTCTCAGCGCTGGGGAATTTGTTTGGAAATGTGACTACGTGACAACAAATGGTCTAAACAACATTTCCTTGCAAAAATAACGACTTCATTGATACAGTAGGCTAACGTTACATATTTCAAATCTTATATCACAAAGGAATTATGGGAGATTATAAAATACCATATGTGCTATTAGGTCGCTGTTAACTTTTCGACAGTAGCCAACCAAAGACACAGTTTCTCACTGAATATTATAGAAGTGATTGTTTGTTATGGGTTTACTCCTACGCCTATGATAAGTAAAGTGCTGTTACCTGAAGAAGCGTCCTCTCTTTGCAGTCACAGTGAGATGCATCCCAACTTTAAATGCATGAGAAATCGTTCTTACCGGGCAATTCATCCAACTGCATCAATTTCTCTCCACGGATAGGAAAAATGACAGAAGTAGAAGTCACATACCTTTGCTTGCAGGACAGGTGAAGGTTCCTGGAGAAACGCAGCATCCCTCACGCGTCCATCACGGCATCATGCTCGGGGTGGTTAATCTACTTTTTCACTATGGCAACAAATGAACCCCCCCCCCCCCCCCCCCCCCTCTCTCTCCGCCGCGCCACGCTCTCCAATGAGGAAGCTCTGTTCGCGTCACAGGTCATCCTCTCTCTCTCTCTTTCTCTCTTTCTCTCTCTCCCTTTCTCCCTTTCTCTCTCTCTCTCCCTCTCTCTCTCTCTCTCTCTCTCTCGATATCACACCTACCTCCAAGATACCATCTGGAGATAGATGCTGATAGAGAGTAACCCTAGAGGAAGAGCAAAAGGGAGAGAGACAGGGAGAGGGGGGTGTGTGGGATAGAAGGGGTTTTAGAAGCTTGGCTTAGACCAGGCTTGGATTAATTTGCCAGCCAAATGCATTTGGGATTAGTAGACCATTAAAAGAGCATAGACACACACACACAAACACACAACTATACAAATTCACACACATGCAGGCTGGACGTGGCTTTAGCTGATTCAGTGATAGCCTTACTAACCCTGACCTTTGTGTCTCTCAGGCACTCTGTTTCACTTTTCTGAGCTTGTTTTGACATGAACAAATGGGCTAACTAGCAAACATGAGAATGCAAATGCACACATAAACAGACTCTTGTTTTCAAACAATTGTATTAATGGTGGTGTGTGTGAGAGAGTGTGTTTTGCCTGTAGAAATAATGTGTGTTGACACTGTACGTTTATATGTGCCACTTTTAGGTTTCCAAGAGCCGTAACAAAACTAAAAGAGTAGAAATCCCCAAAGAAGAATAACCAACCAGGCAAAGTTGAAACTACCCCAGGGCCCCAGACCCTCAGGGGCCCAAAACAATCCAGGCTTGGTCCAGTTGATATTATGCTTATATGTTGCATGTTCTTAAATAAATTTAAATTTTAATCAGTTTTCAGCCAGAGTAAGTTGGAGAACATGAGGGAGTCCTTGGTGCTCACAGGGTCACTCTTTGGCACAGGGTCCACTAGTGTGTTCATCTGGTCCTGAAAATGCCAAAAGTAAAAACCAGCAGCACAGTTTATATGACATGATTTTGTTGTGATGAAAGTCAAGCTGGTTTGGCTGTAGAAGCATCCCATGAATGAAGGACATTAAAGCTGACCCACATCAAGAGCCGGATGCTCTGAAGGACACAGTCTACAACAGTAGGGGCTTCAGGGGACCTCATAGCCAGACTGTAGCTGCCCTTCCTCTCCAGACTGTAATCTCACAGAGAGGAAAGCTAGTGATGTTTTCCAGCAGCACATATTCGGTCAAACAAGCAAAAAAGAGGTACATATCAGTTACATGCCAAAACAATGACAGGTACAAGAGAGCTTACAAGCATACAAGTTGTAATGTTTCAGTTTCTCACATGAAGGGAAACTGGTGAACAATGTACCATCCTTGTGAAGTGATGGTAATAATAACACTGGACTTCATGACTGATTTCTAATATTTACATCTAGGGTACATACAACATGGTCGAAGATCACTTGAATGCACTATTAAACAGTTGCCTGGACCGCAATGGACTATGGGATACCAATGGCTAGATGTGTACTGCAGATTCAAGCAAAAGACATTTGTTAAACATTTGGTCTTAAATGCAGATGTTAGAGGATCCAGCCTCTGAATTCAGATGTAGTGTAATCCTTCATCTAATCTTAAACCTAAATTAACAGGTGTTATAATGTAAGAGGTTAGACCAAACCTTACAGATCTTTATATGACAATAATTAGATTTTACTGGTTTTATAACACCTACATTTCATATGCATCCTTTATAAATGGATCCTTACACACACGCATTTCTAAAAATGTCCTTGTTCAGTTACACAGGTGTCCACAATGCTTACAAACCTCAGCACAGGGTAAGTTTCTGTCTGCTGTCATATCACATCTTGTCCTTGATTTTCCAATAGAGCTGTTTAGGATGGATGAAATGCCAGAATGATTTGGGGTCACATTTCCATGGCAACCCTTCACTGTTGTAGTAAAACAGCAAAATCAACAAGCAGCCAATGGATCAGCTCAAATAGTCTCATTTGATGCCAGTCAAACTCTCTCTCTCTCTCTCTGTCGCTCACTACACACAAATACACCCAGATTCACCTCATCGTTCTCTAAGAGGGACTCTTGAAATGTTATTGATGCACGTTTGGATCAATAAATGAATTAATATTGATGAAACTGAGACAAATCAATGACAAGTGATAAAACAGAGTGTGTCGAATTACAGAGAATTGGATTGAAAGGTATCATAGGGGAAAATTCATCCACTTACCACACTGTATATGCGTAATGTGACACTGACACTGTTAAGCAGAGTGTGTGGGCTACAGCAGAGTGCATCGCATGGCTACAGGTCTCCTGGTTAGAAGATAATAAGATTACAGTGACACAACAAGGAAACCTTATGAAATATACCTGCACTCTGTATGTGGGCGTTTGTGTGTAGCTATATGCAGGTGTGCATCACACGCATATAAACGTCTATAGGGTAAAAATCTCTTTTTACCACACTCCTCCGCAAATCACAAGCACAACAGAGTCAGTGTCACAGTCGGCAAATCAATTATTCAATGGCATTTCAAAATAACAGTGGATACCCATGGTTGCCATAGACACATAGCTGATTTACAGGGTTGTCACTTGTCTGTGATATTCCAACTCTAAGTAGGACAAACAGAGGGGGGAAAAAACTACAACAGCATAACGCCAACAGAGAAACAAGCACGTCAGTTATGAAATGTTCACCCTCATGTAATGTGATTCCTCCTTCACTGACCAAGTGAAGATTAGCTTTTAATGTCACACATTTGTTTCAACTGAACTAAACAACAAGCTTCTGATGTGTGGTAAATATTCACACCCTGGTTTTCTATAATAAGCCTGTTGTCTTGATATGCTGAGGTGCTGGTTGAAATGAAGTCGCTAGCTACCATAGAAACGTTTTTCATGTGACATTTTGACACAAAAGCAGATCTTCAACATTATGCAAGCCCACTGGAACAAAAGTAGGTTTAGTATGTAACATAACATAATACTATGTTTATTTATAATATTTTACACAGTCAAACTCAAATTCAATGCACATTAAAAAAGAAAGTTTGTCCTCAGTTCCACAGACAGGCTGCTCCAGAGTCTGGGTGCAGACAAACTAAAAGCAGCCTCAGTGTCGATGTTAACTGTCAGCACAGGTTGACAAGCTGTCACAGTGTCTCTGACTACCAGGACGCCCTGATAACAGGGACGGCACACAAACTGGGGAATCTGGAGCAGTGTATGAATTTTACCCTGCAGATATGAAATAACAAACATTTCAAAGTCCCTGTGAAAATAGTTATATTTTAAATAGAAAATATCTATCTATCTCAGGGCTGCAGCTGTTTTCATTATCACTTAGTCTATCAATCATTTTCAGAATTAATTGATTGGCATATACAAATAGCAAAAAAAAATACCCATCACATTTTCCCAGAGTCCATGGTGAACATGTCTTGTTTTCCAATAATATTAGTTTGCTTGCTATTTGCCGCTATTTAACTTTCTGCTGACCAACTGATTGATTAACTGAATAACTATATTGCTGTAATATATCAACCTGTCTCACTCTGTCAAAATGCAGATGAGGGGCATAAGATCATAGGTCAGGAGGTCACACCTACTGACAATCTATGTGATTGTGGGCAGAAAACACAAACACACACACCTAGCTTCGGTACCTCAGCACATTTAATCTTTCCCAGCACACACACACACACACACACACACACACACACACACACACACACACACACACACACACACACACACACACACACACTCTTTCACTCTCTCTCTCTCTCCTGTAAGACACCTGTTCACCTGTTCCAGTACAAAATTGATCTGAAAAGCAATGCTCAAACAGATTTTCTAGCTAAGAGACAAATGATCACCTAGGGCAACAAGGTGTACATAATGTCTCTACCCTGTAGCAAAGGATTTATCTTTCTTCTTTGCAGGGCAGGATGGATATTAATATGAATAAATTATATTAAATACAAGAAAAAGTAAAAAAAAAAACAAAAAAAAAACAGTACGAAACACCACCTGCTGGCCATATCATCTGTGTTCTCCCTCCTCTCTTGTATCATTACACCTTGAGGCAGAAGCTCAAGCTGCCTACAATAACCACGCTGTGAAATGCCATTGCCGTGTGGCGTGCTCCTGTTTAAGGGCAATACACGTGTCGTGCTGCCCTCTTGTGTCTGGTTGGGACAGACGAAGAAGAGATTTTATGAGCAAGTCTCAATCAGGCGTCATTCAAATCTCTACTTACGTGGTTGTTGGGCGCGTGAACTGTTGTAAGTTCAGAGCTTTACGGAAAGTGAAATTCTTAGAAAGTTCAAAGCTCTCACTTTCTCTCTTTCTCTCACACACATACACACGCACGCACGCACGCACACAAACGCACACAGTCTGTCAGTCTCGTACAGAGGAGCCCTGCGGACAGGTTTATCCTGTGATGGTCATTCCTGTGCGCTCCAACGCGTTCCTGCAGCGGGATAAGCTGCATCCCGTGCCTGGCTACGACAGCATGTGACCGGCTTGTGATTTCGGCTTGTGCTCGGATACAGACCCTGAGACCTACCCCCCCACCCCCCCCACGCCTCACTCCCTCTCTCTCCCTTTCTCGTAGTTTCCACGTACATTCTTGTACTATGTGGTGATCGTCACGCTGTGGTACAGATGATGACAACACCGTCAAAGACTTCTCAAAGCATTTTGAATCTTACATTATAACGTTTCATTTTTACACATTGCCATGAATTGATGCAAGATATTTATTAGGCCAGTGATAGAATATAACTGAGTAGTCTATAGCTACACTTACTCAAGTATTCTACTTAAGTACAATTTTACTTGTACTTAATTTTAGTATTTCCATTTTATGCTTCCAATTCTATGACTGACATCTACTCTACAGGTACTTTTTACTTTATTTACTTTGCATATTCAGATTTTAAATGCAAAGCATATGATAGATTCATAAAATATGATGCATTGTTATAGATTAAACTACCAAACTAGTCTAAAAAACTAGTTCACTTCACCTCTACCTGCACTTTGAGAGTAGTGCAGCACTTAGAATAATCCAATAAAGTAAAATATAACGATCTCACACTGACAGGCTATTAATATATTTTACTGCAAATATGTCTTAATGTGCTTTTAGTCTGCTTAAACAAGATAAAAAATATTCTTTACAGTCATATTGCTACTTTTACTAAATGCTTCTTCCACCTCTGATAATCACTATATTTTAACAACTATGTGTTAGACTGATTAATAATAATATAAACATAGCTGCCTTTGCATATTACCTTGGGTATGATTCTGTTTTTGTCTCTTCTGTTTTTGCACGTGTTTAGAGAAACAGATGCAAGACCCAAAAAGGACAACTGTTTTAATTTCCACAGGGAACTCCTCTTCTCACTTCTACAAACTACTGGAGGGTCAAACTTGAGGAGCAGCAGCACAAGCAAAAACGTTTCATCATGGGGAAAAAAATGCCAGTTACAATGAGGTTTAATGGTCTTCTTTTTCCTTTTAAAAATGTAAGGTTTCATTAGAGGTAAAATGTTTATTTGATTGAATCATTTTCATTCTCAATAACACATGTTTACCTTTCTGTAATAGAATAAGAGGAAACTGTCATTGTCTGTTTTCATTTATAGGGAATGAATTGAGATTGTATTCACCTCAGCATGAACAACATGCTACAACACAAGCTACATCCAGGTGTTATCAAAATTTAAAATGTTAAATTCTCTCACCTCACCCCTGTGCTGTCCATTTTGTTTATTTTATGGCTTTGTTTTTGACAGACAGCCAATGGCACCATAAAAGAACTTTTACTGCAAAATATTGAAATATTAATACAGTCTTTCACGCTGCAGTTCTGCCTGTAACACCTTTGGGGGAATTAGTTTAGTCCCCATAAATAGCATCTCTGAAACAGACTCTTCATAATGTTGAGTAAGTCAAAAGTTACCCAAAGTAAACTTTTAACCTACTGTAGAGATGTCAGGTGTTCTCAAATACCATAACAGGCACAGCTGTGGTTTGTGCACACTAAACTTCCCAATAAACTGGCTGACAATGGAGACTGGTTTTTACTTATCCTGTCTGTTTCACATGTCCTCATATGGTTGAATCCAAATGGAAATCTTGTTTTTGTCTTAATCTAAAAATTAATTGAAAAGGTTTTCCTAAATGATGTCTTCAGAGAGCAGACCGACAGTGATTTAATGTGTTAAACATGTTGCTCGGACTAATATTTCCCGGAGTTTTCTGATGCATCTCAATAAAATTCAACTAATTTCTGCCTGAGGTATAGTGAAGCAGAGGTCAGCTGGTCTCAAGACCAAATGAAAGAGGAATCAGGAATATTATCCTGAGCATGTGATGGCATATGAGTGCACATGCTTTCGTGTGTGTGTGTGTGTTTGTGTGTGTGTGTGTGTGTGTGTGTGTGTTACACAGTGCGTGAGATCACAATGAGATCACACACTTTGTCAGAGGACGGCCCCTAAACCAGCTCAATGAGTAGGGAGAGAACAAGAGACTGTTGGCTGGGTGTAAGAGAGAGAGGGTGGAAGGAAGTCTGGTAGAGGGTTAGAGTTAGATGGTAGCACAGAGGGGTAGCAAATTATTTTTAAAAAAAAAGGCTGTAAGCTGCAATTTAAAAAAAATTATAAAAAAGCTAGGAATTCTTTGTTTGTGGATAAATACAGGTACCTGAAGAGTGTGTAGTTTTTCATTAAAAGCCATCTCTAGATCAAATTTGGTTGAATGCAGCTTACAAACTAGAAGTAACTTTTGAGCACTTCATTTATTCCTCTGTGCTGCTTTTTACTGAGTCTAACCTTGTCAGCTGCACGGTCTGTGAGGGCGTCAGGTTCTCCTTTGTCCATCTTTTCAACAGGAATTTACATTCCCACCGTGGTTAAGACTGGAGTTGCTCTGACTTTTCAACATGAGGAGCCTCTGTGTATTTGTACTTCTGCTGCAGCTCATTGGGATGTCTTTATGTCAATTCCCTCGCCCATGTGCCAACTCAGAGGGGCTACGAACCAAAGAGTGCTGCCCGGTGTGGGATGGCGATGGCTCAGCCTGCGGTGCCCTTTCAGGCCGTGGTTTCTGCACTGAGGTGCTGGTCTCAGATGAGCCCCATGGGCCCCAGTACCCACACAGCGGGATCGATGACAGAGAGCGTTGGCCTTTAGCTTTCTTTAACCGGACATGCCGTTGTGCTGGAAACTATGGAGGTTTTAACTGTGGAGAATGCAGGTTTGGTTATTGGGGTTCAAACTGTGCTGAGTACAGGGAATCAGTGCGCAGGAACATCTTGACCCTGTCAACTGCTGAGCAACAGAAGTTTATCTCTTATCTGAACCTGGCTAAAAACACCGTCAGCCGTGACTATGTCATCTCCACAGCGACAAGAGCAGAGATGGGTGAAAATGGGGAGAACCCCATGTTCTCTGACATCAACACCTATGACCTGTTTGTCTGGATGCACTACTACGTGTCCCGGGACGCCTTCTTGGGAGGGCCAGGGAATGTATGGAGAGACATCGACTTTGCCCATGAATCTGCAGCCTTTCTGCCATGGCATCGAGTCTTCCTGCTGCACTGGGAGAATGAGATAAGGAAGCTGACGGGAGATTTTAACTTCACCATCCCATACTGGGACTGGAGGGATGCCCAGTCCTGTGAGGTGTGCACCGATGCTCTTATGGGGGGACGCAACTCGCTCAATCCCAACCTCATCAGCCCTGCCTCTGTCTTCTCCTCATGGAAGGTGAGATCATTTGACTCAGAGATAATCTGACTCACAGTCTGTGAGTGAAAACATACGTGCAAATCTTTTTTATCTGTAATTTAGACACTGAAAATTCCTTTTGTTACAAAACAAAGCCTTACTTTGCCTCCATCTCATGCTACATTTCTGTTGTTTTTAATCGGGTTATTGAGATCAGACTGAAAATCCTATTTCAGAGGTTTTGTCTCCATATTCCAGAAAATCTATCTAAGACAACAATTTATTTAGATAAAACTCTCAGAAATCTTGAAGTTGTTCATTGTATTTTATGTCTTTTACTTCAACCTGCTGTTAAACATTGTTCCATTTGTCTTCACTAATATTTATCCATACTCTGTCTGTTTAGGGTATTTGCAGCAAGATATCACACAAACAGCAGGATATTATGTTCATTACATTTACATTGTTTCTATTCCCATTGTATGTTCAGTCCATTTTCCTCCTCTGATGATTTCAGTTCCTCATTCATAGCTGATAAAAGTAAACATCCTGTATGAGAGTCATTTCACTGAACTGCTATTGGTGGACAGAGCTTTATAAAGGTCTACAGGCTCTTTAACCACAGCAGCCCAGTTAATGTGTGCGTGTGCGCGTGTGTGTGTGTGTGTGTGTGTGTAGGTGATCTGTACCCAGCCAGAGGAGTACAACAACCGAGAGGCATTGTGTAATGCTACCGAGGAGGGTCCACTGTTACGTAACCCCGGAAACCATGATCCCAACCGCGTGACTCGACTCCCCACAACAGCTGATGTGGACTTCACTGTAGGCCTCCCCGAGTACGAGACGGGACCCATGGACCGATTGTCCAACATGAGCTTTAGAAATGTCCTAGAGGGTATGGGTTACACACACACAAACACACACACACACACACACACACACACACACACACACACACACACACACAGAGTTATTACTGAAATACCATCCTTAACCATTAAATTAAATGAACATAATCCTTGGTCTAATCTGTCTAATCTAGTGAATGAGTCTTGGTTCACACATGGATAGAAACAGAATTACATGTGTGTCCGTCTGTGTGTATACTGTACATTCAAGCTCAATTACAGACCTGTACACACACATAAACCTAAAAACACTGAGACATAAACGCAATTATAACCAGAAAGAAATATATACACCCACGAAAAAGATACATGCCAGTTTAAATGTTTCACATGGGAATGAGTCATTCAATTTTCTTGGTTTATAAATAAATCGTTTTATTTTAGCGAAATCTTGTTACTTGAGCTTGGCCAATATGTCTTGTCCACATTAGTGTCTAACTCATAGTTGCCTTGAAATATTTTCCATGGGTATGATTCGGAGATAGACAATTCTATTGCAGATTATTGCTTCCACAGTCAGGGGCCTTCAGCTCGCCTTAAGCTTTATAAATTCCATGTCTGTCAGTGTGCTAGACATCATCCATTTTAGTGACAGTATATGAAAAGCTTCTCGAAGATTTGTGAAAGAGCACTTGAAACACTAGAAGTGGGTTCATCCAGCCAATTCAGCTCTGTTATAAGTTCAAATGTACTGTCTGGTGGTGGTAATGTGATTTCCCAGTGTCTCAAGGTACTTTCGAAAAGAATCTTCACAATTTTTCCACCCATCTCTCTCTCCACACACTCCACTCAACACGGCTACGCTGCCAACCTTTTTCTACTTTCCCTCTCCTGAGTGTTACCTTCCCATCCCTCTTTCTACTCCTCAGTAAATCTCACTGTTACTCTTACTCCTCTCTCTTATACTTGTTTTTGCTCTCCCTCTCTCCTGCAGGTTTTGCCAGTCCAGAGACAGGTATGGCAATGTCAGGCCAGAGCACCATGCACAACGCCTTGCACATGTTCATGAATGGCTCCATGTCCTCAGTGCAGGGTTCAGCCAACGACCCCATATTCCTGCTGCACCACGCTTTTATTGACAGGTATGACACACAGGAAAAGAGCAAACATTATGGTTATAAAATGTTGACAGTCACTTATTCGTGATTATTTCTGTTCAGAGCAGTTAATAAACATACAGTATATCTTCTCTCTGTTCCTTTCATTTCCTCTCCAGCATCTTTGAGCGCTGGCTCAGGACTCACCAGCCTCTCCGGACCAACTACCCACGTGCAAATGCCCCCATTGGCCACAATGATGGTTACTACATGGTGCCCTTCCTGCCTCTCTATAGAAATGGAGACTATTTCCTATCTGACAAGGTTCTAGGATATGAATATGCTTACCTGTTGGACCCTGGTCAGTACAGAACAACAAACATGTCCAGTGAATGAGTGTTACTACAACTTTTCCTTCATGTAACACTGTCTTATCCTGTCTGTGTCGCCACAGGTCAGAGGTTTGTGCAGGAGTTCCTGACTCCCTACCTCCAGCAGGCCCAGCAGATCTGGCAGTGGCTCCTGGGAGCCGGGATCCTCGGGGCTCTGATTGCTGCAGTCATTGCCACACTGCTTATTGTTGCAAGGAGGAAGTGGAAGCGTAATCTGAGGAGGAAGAGGGCATCGAGCTACGGAGAGAGACAACCACTACTGCAGAGCAGCTCAGAGGAAGGCTCAGCCTCATATCAGACTACCATGTAACATACACAGATAGTGTGCATACAGATGTATATGAATGAACTCGGGACACTTTTGGTATTTTCATTAAGCAAATGAATAAGATGAATCCTAGTACGGACTTCATTTGTTATTAATTCCCAGCCAGTAATAAATCAATTTAATTTTTAAAGTAACAGGTGAAGGTACAGATGAGTAAGTTCACCCAAACCTAAAAAAACATATCCTCCCCTCATGGTATCTAGCAGCTAGTCATGTGTGTTCTCTTTGCCTCTGAGACATACAGTATAGGCTACTGCTAAGACCTTTGCACTCCAATACAATGGAGGTGAAGTGAATTTAAATTGTGGGGTCATTGCACTGAAAAATGTCAGCAACATGTCTTCACAGAAGCACTGTCAGATTTCACAGGTTAAAAAAAGCACTGAGAAGCAACTTTTGATCACCTCGGTTTGCAGAGCTCTACATCTACACACAAACTGACAGACTTTCAGGGCCATTATGTGTTCATCATGCCAATGCAACACATATCAGTATTTAAATGAAAAGATAAAGATTTATACACTACAGAGACTATTTTCTGGTGGGTATTTGAACTGTTAGTTGTGTCAGGTTACAGAGATCACCTTGGTAAATTTACATTTCCTGTCTCTTTACACAGGCTACTCAGCAGTCAGTGACAGCAGCCGTGTTTGGATCAGCAAAGATGTGATCTATTTCTTGACTTTCCTCATCAGCCTGAACAGAGTCACATTTCATGTAATTTGTTACTCATTTGTATGGTACTGTAAACAGGGCACATACTATATGTGAATACGGTAAGTTTTCTAAAGTGGTCAGAGTTGATTAAAGCTCAACTGAACTGACTATAGCTCAAAGAAAAGTAAAAAGGAAGGAAGAATAGTAGATCATTTAAAGTCAGGCCAGGGCTGCTGTAGCTGTAGTGACTGCTCAGGTTGTTCATGTCATATTTTTTGCTCCCTCGTACTGAATAAACCTGTGTCACAACAACAACGAAACATTACCTCTTTCTCAATTGACTTTGTGTCTTTTCAGCACAAAACTCCCACACTCTTGTGTGTTAGCTACGGTGCTGAAGGACCACAGCTTGCTTTAATGCCTTTGATCTTTGGCAGGCAAAGAAGATGCATCATGATAACAGAGATGAATCATGAGTTTGTACATCCTGCAATAAAATCAGACCTGATCCAGGTTTTCTCTGTGTTTTTTTTTTCATCTGTTGATTGTGCAGGAAACAGTGCAAGGATCTGTAATAGTAAATGCATTCTAAACTATATGCAAATAACCAAGATATAATAAATAGAAAATCTTTTATTTCAGATTTTGTCTTAAAAAAAACAGGACAATCCTGAAAATATAGATAAAAACTTAACATTCAAATATATTTAAACTTAAAATGCTAAATAAATGATAGTTAATTACAGTTTGAGAAAATATGGTTGTTGTTTTTTTACAATTTCAATCGGAAATATAACAAAGTTGATTCTTTGCAGAAATCTGGTGGTTTCAGTTTTGGCAATTTTAAAAACAATAGCTGACTCTACTTTCGCTTTACAGCTTTACTCTGAAGATATGTAAAAAATATTATGTGTAGAAATTGCCAAAGCCCTGCAGAAGTTTTTCACATAACATAAAATAACTAAAAAAATAATAAAAATATATAAATAAATTCAAAAAACAACTAACTAAAAGTACTGGCTTGAGGTGTAGTCGTGTAGGTTTGCTTTTGTATAACTGCAAATCTTGTGGAACAACAGGATGAAATCAAAGACTGTCCATCGTGTGTCCATTTTGACTCCACTCCTTTTCTCTGCTGAGAGCAAATCATCTCTCAGATCCTGATGAGTGACAATCTTATACACCAATCAGATCCTTAGGTCTGTCTCCCAGCTCAGACGCTACAAATCCTGCTTCCATGAGTGGGACATACGGATCCAGCACCAATGCCCTTTTAAAGAGCTTGAGTCCTGTAATATCCCATAGAGGTTTTCTATATTCACTTTCTAAAACCTGAAACTCATTACATGGGTTTTCTGTCCTAAGATCAGTGTATCTGTACTACTTTAAGAGAGAGCTTTTGAATGCCAACAACAAAAAAAAAGAAGATATTTTATCACAGTTAAATATACAAGGCTCTCAGTTATTGCTGCCCTGTATTTTGAATTTAGATAAAACTTCTTTAATCTTTCTATAATCAGGACCTTTTGGTCAGTGGAGCTTGTTGGATGCACAGTTTGGTGTCAAGTGGGGGTTGAATGAGGCTGAGTGTAAACCAGTCACACTAAAGTTTGCACATGGTGCTTACCATATTTGATTTGTCCTTGTGGTTCCACTTCTCTGGTAGTTTAAGGCATCTGTTTCTTAAACATTTGGATAAAAAAAAAACTGTTTGTCTGGTCCCTGTCTGACGTTTCAGCCCTGTTCCACTGACAGATGAACTCCCACTAGTGTAATATCATTATCTTGTTGCGTTTGTGGTCGTGGAATTGCAGGTTTTTCTCACACTAGACTCCAACATGAGAAAGCAAATTTACCCAGCAGTGGGGAGCATCAGGGAGCAACTTCACAACAACAGAGCATCATGCAGTGAGCTGGTCTCTTCAGTTTGTCTCAGAGGTTGGTCAGATCAGATGCTTGAAGCTTGTGGAGCCCTCAGTCGTGGTTCAGGTTGGTCTGTAGAGAGGAACAGGCCTCATGCTACATGTTAAGGTCTTGTCCTGCTCGACCTTTTGTGACCATGGGCAGGGAAGCATATAAGATATAATTATGGTCTGTGAATATTTGTGCTTTTTTGGCCAGTTTCTGGATATCAAATGACATCTGACAGTTTGCCTATAGATTCGTGGACATGTAAAATATTTCAAGTAACCAAGATTGGCCAAAGAAATTTGCTTAAAAAAGAAGATTTTTGCCAAAATGTATTAAAATTCATCCATCCCAAAGTTGCTGTTTTTTTTCACTGAGGAAGTGCAGAACCAGGTCTGATGTTCAATCAGCTGAAGGATTCCTTGTTGAATTCAAAGGTTGTTCCAGAGGATCGGGCTGAATTACACAGTTTGTGGAGAGTCCTAGAGATGCCCTTAGGTCCACAGCAGAAAACCCCTACTCTCTTACTGAAACCACAGAGAAAGACAGTCATATTTTAGGATGTTCATAATTCATAACTTCCACAAGACTAGAATATTAACCCCAGATGTTCTCACTTTACTCACTCTTTATTGGTCTTCCCAATCTCATCAAACAGTAACTTCCACCTGGGCCGACCAACCAGCAGCCTCGAGGTGAGTGGCCGGTACTTCTCCTCAGACATGCTCTGAAAAAACGAGGGTAAATAAGACTAACATCACTATTTTTATTTTAAAAACTAAACTAAACTTTAATCAACATCTGCATCTGGATGGCACAAAAAATATTAGGTTACCACTGCGAGAGGGAAAAACATTCATGCAATCACATCTGCAATCAGCAAATTAAAGGTCAGTGTTGACTTTTCTACATCTTCTATACACAAACTGATTAAGATCAGGGCAATTTCCTGTCTCCTTTACTAAAATCTTCGTCTGAAACAACTGTTGAAATCTATACATTCCTTTTCTTCTCTTGCTTTCTCCTGCTAACCTGCACAGCAGCCTGTGCCTTTTAAAAATAAAAATCCCTTTCCTACACATTCAAATTAATTTATAGTATTTTATTTATAAAGGAGTGTCTTTAACAAACTGTATGTCTTAATAATTAATAATTAAACATAAACTGTGCTCTTATTGTTTTACGCATTGTGTGTATGACATTATTCATCCTTAATGTAAAGAGGAGATTTTTACAGAAACAAGTCAAGGCAAAGTTTAACTTTTTCGTCTGCTGTGTCAGGTTGTGTTGTACTAAAAACTCTAAATTCACTACAATATTTCTGTGTCACGAAGTCGCAATTACACGACACTACAGAGGGCTTTTATTTTGAAATGACGGATAAAGTGGAGCCGTGACAAGAAAGAAAGAAAGAAAGAAAGAAAGAAAGAAAGAAAGAAAGAAAGAAAGAAAGAAAGAAAGAAAGGGAAGCGAGAGAATGGTCGCTTTAACTAGTTTCCATTAAGTTAAATCGTTACTACCAATTAATATTCACTCCGACGTCATATATATGTAGGCCTATTTATTGTAGAAACTGCAGTAACATAATCCACGAGACGAGCAAAAACTTAATCGTGCGTGCATACATGCGTTCGCCTCGATAGCACTACACCACCACCGACGAAGCTCGCCTCCTCTCCCACGGGGAAACACAAGCCTCTATTTTACAGATCCTCGTAAACTGAATGACTCCGTGATCCAGGAGCGTGCTTTGAAAAATTTAACACTCCCCGTCGGGGAATCGAACCCCGGTCTCCCGCGTGACAGGCGGGGATACTCACCACTATACTAACGAGGAGATGACGTGAGAAAATTTCATGACGTAAAAAATTGTAACTCATCCAAATAAATCCGAAAGCATATGAAGTCACCAACACAGTCCTGTGTTAAAACATTTAAATTAATAGAAAAAAAATGGCTTGATGTTCCATTTGATCCACATAAAGGTCTGACATTTAAATAGATGATCCGTTTGGCTTGATCTCAAGGACATAAAGTATTGCATAAATACGTGCCAATGAAGGAAACATTGGCACGTATTTACTTTATGATCAAAAACATGACCAAACAGTTAATAAAATCAATGGTATCGTTATTATAGGTATAGTTTTATTGATTTTGCTGCCGTAATTTGTTTTTTGTTTTTTTTAAAAGAAACTGGGGGGAGTGAGCATCTCTATCAACTGGAGGTAAACGTGCACGACACTAGAAATAAAAACTACTGTAAATGTTTACATTCATTGTCTCTACTGGCTGAAAAGGTGAATATAGTTTGAGTGCAAAACAAGTGCATTATTACAGAAATACACGGACTGAAACAATGTGACAGAATAAATACTGTGCGATTCAACAGACTTTAATTTTTAGTTCACTCGAGTAAACTTTAAACTGCAGTGTGCTGTAGGTTCCCTCTGTCATTTACCGCCCTCTAGTGGCCAAGGTTCTTAAAGACTGGCAATGGCTCAATAATGAAGAGATGAATGTGTGAAGACAATATATATGAAATATAATGAAATGAAAAGATGACTCGCTGTGTGTTTGTGTGTGTGTGTGTGTGTGTGTGTGTGTGTGTGTGTGTGTGTGTGTGTGTGTGTGTGTGTGTGTGTGTGTGTGTGTGTGTGTCACACCTACCTGCAGACTGTCTGCCCGGCTGACGTACAGTTTCAGGTTAAAGTAGTCTGGTCTGTTTTCCTGCCAAAGCTAAATGACACATACAAACATGTGAAGTTCAGTGTTTAGTGGTAGTGAGATGAGTTTGGACTGATTTAGTGACATTGAGGATAAAATACAAAATTTATTCCATGCTTTCTTTCTTGCAAATACAAGAGGTAAACAGCCACAAGATGGCGTTAAATTCAACCAAACTGACTGATAGCCTTTACTGCAAGGCCTTGACTTTAAATGTTTCTCATTTTACTCATATAATGTAAAAATGTAAAGTTGTTAAATTTATATTGTTTGAAAAACTGCTTTATACATACATGCATACATACATGCTAGGGCCTGCTCTGCTGACTGTTTCACTATGCATACCAAAACGTTCTTTGCAAAAAACACACAAAAAATGAATCGTTGACAGTAAATTCAGAGTTATCGTTATGCAGAGTTTGATACCATGACCTAATGAGTGCTTTTATTTGATCAATCCATGTTTCTACACAAACTTTGTTAAACTGTAATAAGACCTTAAAAACACAGGTGCCACAGTAAGTACTCCCCTGCGCATCAGTGATTTTTTACATTCATAACCTCTGACCTTCCCCTGCCACTTAAAACCTGGAAAACGTTCTTTGACCTGTCTGAGAGCAAACACACACAACATTGGAAAGTTGCTGGCCCCAATAGCCTGTGGCAAGTGGATTATCTTTGCTAGTAAACTGGCTTAACTTACATTTTCTGAATGAACAGTATCAGCAAGGCCAGGCATAAACATTTTGAGGGACAGTGGTTCAGTTAAAAAATGCCAAATAAAGACTTTCAATTAATCCTCTCATAAAGTGAATCTTCTGACCCAGTGCTGACTTCAAGCAAACAAAAATCCTAAATGCTAAACCTAAAAGGTTTCCAAACTCTAATTATGACCCACAGTTTAATTCCCATGTTCTAATTAATATAACATGTAGGCTACAGCATGCTGACTTTGTCCTGACCTTGTGATGAAGGGCACACAGCAGCTCAGCAAACCAGTAGAAGGACTGAAGCTCCCTGCAGACCCAAACAAAATACAATCTCTGCAACCTGAACCCCGTCCAACCATCACTGGGTGTACAGCAGGGATCAGCGGAGGGAGAAAAAAAAAGAAAAAGAAACATCAAATACTTTCTCAAAGTATTCATCTCTTTCCATTATGTGACATTTTTCACAACTCACAGCAGAGCATGCAGCACACAGGCAAACGGTGTGACTCCTATTCCACCAGCAACACATAGACTGACGTCGTAGTTAAACACGTCCTCTGATGGACTTCCAAATGGACCGTCCACGTAAAGCCTGAACATATGATGTGGACAAAAAAAAACACAGGAGCAAATTAGCCAAGAAACTTGGCAAATATGCACACATATATTTATACTCTTCCCCCAGGGTTAAAAACACATAAGCAGACAAACATCCTGCATTTGAGATCTCACAGTCTGTGTGCAGCTTGTGTGTGTGTGTGTGTGTGTGTGTGTGTGTGAAGACAGACACAAACACCCATCTTCTCTAGAGCAGCTGCTCAAACACTTGTGTCACAAAACACACACACACACACACACACACACACACACACACACACACACACACACACACACACACACACACACACACAGACAAATACACTTTTCTCATACACACATACACTCAATACACAGATCCAAAATCATCAAGCACAGTCAAACCCAAACGTTTCTCTGCATTAACAACGTATACCCAAATATGCTCAGACAATGTTATACATCCAAACTGAGCCCAGAAAATGGTTGGTAAGGCTACAGCAGCACTTTAACACACCCCAACACCCGCCACATGGCCAAGTGAGGATTGGCTCAGCCTTACTCTCACATAATCACAAACCCTGTGCTCAGTAACACTTCTGAGAAAGTTTTATTCATGGCAGAAAATGTTGTGTAAAGACATTACAATATCGGTTTGTTGGTGACATTTGAAAAAAAAATGTCTTAAATAGTAAGCACTTCCTGCTTCCTACTGCTTTTATTGATTACCCTGTAACTTTACTTTAAGTCCTCCTGTTGGAGCTATTTGGTGTTATTTAGTTTAGTGTTTAGATTTCATTATTCTATTTTGATTTTATTATGATTAAATTTCTGTTAGCATTCTGTTAGTTTATCATTTCTGTAGTTTGGGTGTTTTGTTGTTATTTGTTTGTTTCATTTGGGCACGGTAGGGAGGCACCATAGGTTATATAGGTAAGCGCACGGTAGGGACCAGCATGCACCTGGGTGGGCAAAATGGTTTTTTACCGGAGCGGTTTGTTCTGTGTTTGCTCGTTATCTGATTAAATAAATCACGTTTTTGTTGAAATTTGATGGTTTGTTTAGCTCTGGTTTACGTTCACAAAACAAACTCTCATTCTCTCCGACCCCGCATTTCCCTCTCTCTATCTCCTCCTATCTCTCTCTCAAACACAGGGCAGGAAGAGCACAGGGTCAGAGGTCAGGAGGTCATAACCTCTGACCCCTCTGTGATCCTGAGCTTTCATGAGAAATCATGTCAGCCACATCACTCACACAGTCACAGACACAGACAGAAAATGTACTTGGGGTATCTCCTCTGTTGCACCATGGGAAGGATCTCCAAGTCGATCCTTGGCTGAGGAAGTAACAGCTGTGTGAACCGCTCTGAGGAGAGGAGAGGCGAGGAGAGGAGAGGAGAGGAGAGGAGAGGCTTTGTAATTACACAGTTAATAAATCCACTGGTCTAACCCCAAAGAACAGAGAGTGTCATACATAATGCCAGTATTATGTCTAACAAATACCACTACTATACATAGTTATGGGTCCTTTCTATACATCCTAGTTCAGTTTTTCCAATGTTTCCTTACAACATGCGTCATAGCAGATTAAGGGGCCAACATAAACAAATCGACTTCCCTTCCTGTGTTCTGAAAGCATGTGTCTGTGTGCATATGTACAGCAGTGAGTGGAAAGGAGTGGACATGTTCTTGCCTTTGTCCCCCCCCCCCCCCCAAGGGCGATCAGCTTTCCTCTAGTAAGTGAGTCCCTTTGGAGTCTGCTGCATAAATGCGCAACACACAGGTTATCTTTTATTGACCGCAGGATGACACTAGTGACTTTTCCTTTCTCCAATATACTTACATGTGCAGAAACACACAGAGAAAAGGACAGACAAACAGACACTCACTCTTGCTGTTACTTATCAGAGTCGACCGGATGGAGATCATTTTGTTTTGTCCTCCTCTTCATTACCTCTCCTCTCTGGGGAGGATGCATTTCCGAAAAAGTACATTTTCGTGTGTGTGTGTGTGTGTGTGTGTGTGTGTGCGTGTGTGTGTGCGTTTGTGTGAACCCACCAGTCCAGTCTCCCACGACTCGGAGATGGATGCCAAAAGTTTCCTTGTTCTCTGTGGGACACTGTGAGGAGTTAGAGAGCAAACAATGAGTCACAGCAAAACACACACTCACACACACACACACACACATACATATACATATGCAACTAATACAAGAGACACAGACATGCACACAAACACGCAATCCAGAGCACGTATACACAGCATAGCTACAGTTCTTTTCATTACATTTAACAATGCACACACACACACATTCATGGACACACACACACAAACACACACACACACACACACACACACACACACACACACACACACACACACACACACACACACACACACACACACATAGCCTTCCTGTTGGCAGACAGCGTTACTAGCCTCAGGGGTCTGTCTGCTCTCTGTCAGTGTGATTCTCTGCCCTCGTCCTCAAAGCTCCATAACACACCAGGCGCAGGCATGCACACAGTATACGTGTGTGTCTGTGCGTGTGCGTGTGTGTGTCTCTTTGTGAACGACTGTGTGTGAATGAGTCTGAGTCCATCCCTGTATGCTGTCTAAGCAGAAAGTTGTTTCTTTATCTTCTGCCTTTGTCTCATACAATCTGGACTAAATCTGAAACCATCAATAAACAACCTGAAACTGAATACTACTGCACGACCCAGCTGTCAATCAAGTGCCAGCTGACAGTAGAGGGGGCAGGATGTTGAAACAGACAAAGGACTGCATGTTCTTTGCCAGGGGGAAGAAAGTTTAAGAAACTGTAAAAACGTGTGTGTGTGTGTGTGTGTGTGTGTGTGTGTGTGTGTGTGTGTGTGTGTGTGTGTTTGCATTGAGTCATGAGGGAGGAATGTGTTGCAGCGAGTGGGAGAGTTTCATAAAGTCTTACCGTTGTAAGTGTGAAGGGATGGTTCTCAAATGAAGAGACACCTGGACAGTTAAGAAGAATATACTGAGAAAGAGAAGAACAGGGCGACAGCAGGATGACAGAGAGAGAGAGAGAGAGGGGGGAAGAAAGAGAAGAGGGGGATTCGAGAGGGGGTGAGAGAAAGAGGGAGGGAAACAAAGGAAGAATTAGTAAAGTTCCTAATAAAAAACAAGTGAGATGTAACAAAAACAAAATTTTTGGCGATAAATACACGTCAAGTCCTCTCACCTGTCCAGGACGAGCTCTGAAGTTCTTCTTTAGCATGCGCAACTCAAAGACATCACAGGGATGCCTGATGACCGTCACTATGGTAATGGGGTCACTGCTCCTCATGTAGCGATAGAAGCGCTCCGCACAGTAGAGACAGAGAGGACCGGTCACCCAAAGCCATGTCTAAGCACACGTGGAGACACAACACAGCACAAATGACAATGCCAAAACTACACTCGTTATCACACATGAGACTTTCCACATCAAATAAACGCTTTTTTTACAGTAAGTCACACAAAAAGTTAACGGAAGGTCATAGTCATCTTTGTTGGGTCTGTTTTTAGTGATGTTCAGAGATCTCAGCAACTTACAAATCATGGTTTTCCTTTAAAGCAGGAAAATCTCAGTTTATTTACATTCATACATTACGTTCATACATTATTCCTAGATGGTTACACCTGTCGATTGCCTTATAGTCACAGCAGATAAATGTAAATTTACTATTTTTAATGTGTCACATATTTGAAAACAGATACAAATAGACAGTGTACCGCTCCCGTTTAATTAGGTAAATCGACTGTTACATTTGGATTTTCTTTAGCTGTAACTGCCTGCAGTGGTGGCTCTGCAGACATTTTGCAACCAGTTCATACATATTTTTGTTGTTCCTAGCTGTCAGAGATTCAGCCTTGAAATTACAAGGCTGACTTGAGGCTGACTTAAAAACTTTTTATCCCCACTGCTCATAATCACCGTCCATGCGATATGACGAGAATCAGCCCTGATACAGGAAGCTTTGGGATTAGGCAGTTGCTGTCTATCAAAGCTTTCCAATTCTCACAACTTGTTCCCATTACAGTGACACAAGGGGGCTCTGAATCAAACCTGGGCCAAGAAAGACATTCCTGAAAATACATGCTAAATCTATCTACCTCTCCATCACAGTGGGTGGTGTTTCTGTTTCTTTCTGCCGGCAGTTACCTGTGGCAGACTAATTGCTCACAGCTCCAGTAAAGCTTTGGGAGCACAATCGGGTATAAAGGGGATTTTATGGAACCAGTTTGTTGCTTAACGACCATGTGCAAACACATAATCACACACGCGGGAAGAAACACACACAAACACATGCCTTGATGTAGAAAGAGGATGTCTGCTCCTCCCTAACAGCACTACACCTCTAATAAACTCCCTCCGACACTTCCCAAACTCAGCACACGTGCACAACACTTACACACCCGCTATAGCACAGACAGCACTTCTTTCAACCCAACACACACACACAAATCAATTTGAATGCCAGAATACGCGTAGCAGGCGCCTACACACCCACACACCTGAGGGTAGTGTGGCTGGAAGTGAGCCTCCTCTATGCATCTTCTCTCTTCATCTTCACCCTGGTCCAGCTCTTTGTCCTGTGACTCTGTGCTGCTCTGATTGGCTCTGAGGCAGCCAGGAGGGTGGGCCTCTATGTTGGTCTGATACTTCAGAGCTCCACTGGTGGAAAAGACATGAATCAAGGTGATGTTAGTTTGGTTATTTCATAGTAACTTATGCATAATACCCCCTTATAATTATGCATTGAGTATTATGATCCACTTTTTGGCTGGACTGCAGCAGTGGGGCCTGTCCTATAAATGCAAATGTCTGTGACTGACTGAGTGCGTGATAGAGTTGAGTGATCAAGTTAAAGCATTGGTCAGCTGGCCAAGTTTTGGAGTTTCCCCATCGGCTGTTGCTCTTTCAAAACCAAGCAGCACAAGCAGTCTCTATTAGGGGGGATATTTACAGCCTGCAGTGTTTCCAACTTAGCACAATTGTCGCTAGATTTAGAAACTTTTTCTCAAAACAAAATCAACAAATCTCATGACTCTTAGGAAAAACCTTAGATACTTTCCATAAAAGAGCATCGGCAATAATGCCCCACATGTGTGAGGCGCACCTCTCTTGAGTCTACTCTGTTCAGTGAGTGGCAGAGAGGCATAGTAGCAGTTTGCGACCCAGACAGAGGCTGTGGACTGTGTGAGAGGGCGGGTGATTTTGTAAGAAGACATCGCGGTTATAAAATCAGGATTTTGGCAGCAGCAGAGCAGCAGCTTAGAAATGGCTCAGAAGTTAACATGTAGTCTTAATGGGCCGCGTTTCAGTCACTACTTCATACTTGTCCTATTGTCTGATAACAGAAACAGAAAAACATGTAAATGAGAATTGCTGTATGTGAGCACAAAGAGTAGGAGAGAAGCAAACTGATAAAGAGTTGAAACCATCTGACACTAGGTAGAATGCAAATACGACACGATGATGTCAGTTTTTTACAGCTGTTCCACAACAGTTTTCAAGTACCTGTGTATGGTCAATGTGCTTTCGCACATTGACCATACACAGTCCAGTCATATACTACGTATTGAGTTAGTCTTGTTACAACAACATTGGGACCTCTTATATACAAAATAAAGAAAACTGAATGCATTCAGCCAATCAAAATGGGCAAATGTGCAAAAGCATGAAGATCATGTGTAATGGAAAGTTGCCTGTTAAGAAAGTGTGATTGTGTTTGTATGTCTGTGTCTGTTCAGGCCTGTGACCATAAATGTCACCTAATAAAAAATTGCCCAAAATTTGCAAGAAAATATTTTAAAAATGGACATAATTTCAAAAGTAGTAGTGTACCGCAGGTGAGTGACTGTCAGCGAAAGTGAGCAAAAAATAATCCTGCACCCTGATTATATGAAAAACTTTGTCATAACAAGGAATGAAATGACATTTTGTGTTGAATAAGTGACATGATTTTTCATACTGAATAAGTCAATAATATAATATTTTTTATGAAGTGAGTCAGTACACCATTGCATGATTTCATGAAATGAAAACTGTTAGTACAAGCGGATGGAGCTTTTATACTGAGGGAAAAGCTGAGAGAAACATGATTTTGTGAATGAGGTTTAAGCTACTGAAAGAAAGTTTGAGATGTCTCCAGCTGTCCAGCGGGAGTCTCCTATATTTGCTGACATTCATAAGTGAAGCAAATTCTTATCTCTGAGGTTAAGATGGGGACAAACTGTACCCAGAGTGAAGAAAAACTCAGCGACTCCTGCAGAGATAAACCCACATACACACCCACACACACAAACACACACCCACACATGTAGATTTAGTGCAGCCTTCAGTGGGCTAAGCCCCGAGACCTACCCGACCATGTGCACCATAAGGATGATGTAGAAGACGATGAAGAGGTTGTGTGTGTACCAGAAGATCTCATAGTTGGATACCCTGAAAAAAAAAGTGGAAAATGCCAACATACATTATTATTTTCAAAGAAACTCTTACTTCTACTTCAGACCAAGGTTGTTTTAAAAGAGAAATAACAACCAAAAACATAGAAGTAAATGAGTAATAATAACCTGGAAACATGACAAAAGGAAACAGGAGGAGGAGAGAAAGAAAACAAGCAGAGACAACAAAAGAAGAAAATGAGGACGTAGTTTGTTCAGGAGCAGACGCAGAGAGTCCCAGCTCAGAGCCTGAGTAAGCAGGACTCCAGAGGTCAATATTAAAGGGGTCATTACACACAAGGAACCCCCCCCCCCCACAATAAACACTGTGTTCTTCCTCTTTGATTGCAACTTCTTTCATGTTTGTTTTCTTTGAGTATATCCTGTTTCTATACAGGGACTCCACAAGGAGATTCTAAATCATCTAAAAAGATGTGTGTTAGCCCCTTATCAGTGGTCACGTTGTCATAATCCAAGGATGTTAACCCCAGAAAATGGATAGGGATTTGCAGCAGAAGTTAAATGAAATTTATTTATTTATTCTAAATTTTTAGATAAATTGATTAATTGACTTTAGTGTATTGATCCTGTGCCAATGACCTGTGACTTTGCTGTTTTCTGTTTAAATAGACAAACTGCACTGGACTTAGTATATAATTAGTTATGATGTTAAAGGTTAAAAATGCTGGTGCAAAGAATTGTAATTTACAAAATATGTAAATAACCTTGTGCACATTAATGTGTGTTAATAACACTGGATCAGTCGACACATTATGTAGGTTTTCCTCTGGTGTGCTGCAGCCATCATCCCACCACTCCAGCCACTTACCCGAACTCTTATCTAAAGCCTTAAGTGGTCTGGAAAAGCCTCTTATCCTATGTTCAATTACTGAGGAAAGCTAGGAGAGCGCACACACATGCACACAAGTCATACACACCTGCATGAGTTAAGACAAACACATGCAGAGTGGTTGACCCACTATGACCTCAGTAATGACAGAGCTGAGAGTGGAGCATTTAGTGGGGATTTGCTCACAGACCGCTGTTAGCATGTCTCCTTATGGTTTCCTTCCTCCATTTCTCTCTTCATCTCTCTCTCTCTCTCTCTCTCTCTCTCTCTCTCTCTCTGACTCACAGACACACACACAAACAACAGAGTCATAAACACAGTAGAAAGACAAAAGCATGGGTGCACCCATATGTACCCACATGCAGAGAGAGGCAGAAGACACAGAGGCAGAGGCACATGTATTTAAGCACAAAAAATGTATAATGGTTGTCTATGGGTAAAACACTGCTGCATGCAGCATTTGCCAAACTGCGTCCACCTCTCTTAACATATCCGTGACACAGCACATAACAAAAGACCTCTGATGATTTTGACGGAGGATGGTGGGTTAGGGGACCTACCGTACACAGTAGGAGGAGGACATGAACATCAGGAAGAGGATGAGAACCAACAGAGCACCCGTGACTCCTGGGACTAAGGAGAATCAACCAATGAGAGAGCAGAGACAAAGTCAACAAGTAAGTTTAACATCCTAGGGCACATACATGTACTCATCTTCAATGGCAGATTTATACTCACAGGTCTTGTTTTACCCAAGAAAAGAGGCAAAAATAAGAAATACAGGGAAGAAGATATTTAAAGAGAGAGAGAAAGAGAGGACTATAGTGTATTGGTCTATATTAAATACTGTATAAAAAAAGAGTAGTCCCTCTTACTTGTGGTCAGAATGATCAGCTTGGGGTCCTGGGAAGGAAATGCAACAAAAGAAAGAATTGTTCATGTTATCCTCAACGCATATTTTTGTAAGGACTAATTTGCATTTTAGATGTTGCAGGAGCAACCAACTCTGTACTATGGAGAGTAAACAATCCGCAGGCTTCATTCCAATACGTCACTTCAGTAGGTGACTTTATTGCTAAGTTTCTCCCCTCTACTTGAAAGCGTGCTTATCAGTTGGTGGAGTCTTTGATTGGATTGAAAACCTGCAGTTTGAAGGCTCTCCGTGGCACATGGTGTGTGTGAGGACATATTTGGAAGATGTTTACGTTTTCCTCACTTACTCAGAAGGCTGAGTTTAAATGTAGTAGTGTACAAATATGCGTTTGTGTCTCACCTCTCCTCTGTACCGAGCCAAATTGAGAGCAGGGAAGTCGTCCGAGTAGCTTACACTGAAGTTCACGACATTCACCAAGTGAGCAGACACATGCACAACTAGAGAAGGAGAGAGAGGGGTTACACAAAACTGATTTAAAACACACATTTTTGTGCACAGGCACTAGCAGCTATGCCGAACATCTCCTCTGCTTCAGACAGACAAACAATCAATTATAATGATCAAAATGAGCTGCAAGCGAGTACTTGTACAAACATCTCTTTGTCTATTCAGCAGAAAGTCAGCAAAACATCCTCCTGACTCACTGACACGAACTCACACACACACACACACACACACACACACACACACACACACACACACACACACACACACACACACACTTTCCTGACATCATAGGCTAACCATGCAGCCGTTCGACAGCTGATGGAATTAGAGGGCGTAATCATGAGACACAAGGGTCCTTTTTTCTCACTCACATCCTTTCTCACTCCCCCCCCTCCACCCCCACCCCTTCTCTCTCTCTTTCTCTCTCTCTGTCTTGTCTCAGTCTATGTCTCTCTCCCATCCCTAGTGCCTCTCAGTCTTCATTGTCATTTGTTGTCTCAGAACTTCGGCACTCCACTATTAGAACATGAGAACATAGCCTAAAGGGAAGAGACGTGTGTGTGTGTGTGTGTGTGTGTGTGTGTGTGTGTGTGTGTGTGTGTGTGTGTGTGTGTGTGTATGGTAATGGTGAAAGAAGGCTTAAGCTTTACAGATGATGTAATAGTGAAGAACAGATGCCAGCTCTTGCACTTCTTTTATTTCCATCGTTCTATTGGCTCTATGGATAGCAGTGTCAGACTGAAATATCTCAACAGCTATTGGGTGGATTGCCATGAATTTTTTTAAACAAACAGTCATGGTCCTCAGACAATGCAGCAGCAACACCTGCATGAGCTTGACATTTTTGGTATTAAGTGAACTACTTCTGATCACCCTCATCTGTACTTTGTATTTAGTGCTACCTCCACTGGTTTCACATACAAATGACTCAGCTTTTGAAAACAATTGTATAACATCCTCTGTGGCTCTGGAGGAGCATTGTCATCGGGCACATGTAGTGTAAGAAAATGGGCTTTTTAAATTCAAAGGCTTTTGGGCATGCACAAATGTTATTATAATGGGTACAAAGCAAACTGTATTACATCCCAAATCCCATCAGCCACCATCACAATATTACTAGTCAACAGATCTTTAGACCAGAGCAGGACCTCTGTATAAGCTTGGATCACTGCCGAGGAAAAGCACACAGCATGTTGTTATATGTAGGTGGCTGGTGCAAACTAAACTCGTAGTTCGTCTTTTTTCATGAGACTCTCATGTGTTACTGTAAAATTCAGATATGAGCCAGGCTCCTCAGAAAAAAAAACGCCCGTCACTGACTGATGAATAAAAGGAAGAAGCTTGTAAACCAGAGACCCGACGGACACACAGCTGCAAGGAGCTCCCATGATGTTATGAGAGGAGACTCTCAAGAACAACAAGAACACACAGACACACACACACACACACACACACACACACACAGTGACTTGACAGCAACAACACACATGACCAGCTGGGAGGACATCACAGCTGGTACCCCAGGAATGCTGAGCCAGCCTGGGTCCATTCATCTACACTTTACATACACACACACACACACACACACACACACACACACACACACACCAACACACATTTTACACACCCAGTGATACATTAGCTGCGCTGATAAGTGACAGTTTTTACCAGAAAAGATGCAGATGGTGACTCCACAGGCCACATGGAAGGTCTTGCTCTTGTCCAGCAGTCTGCGTGTCTTTCTGCTCGATACCTGCGTGAGTTCGTGTGTATGGAAACACAGACAACAGAGTTATTTTCAAGCCACGGATTCATGGGAACCATAAGACATTATGAATCTTTACTAATAACGTACCAAATCTTCAACTGTTTTCTTGCAATTTTACATCAAAATCTCACTAACTAAGCTCACTGCAGCAGGTAATTTCTAGGTAGGTTTACACAAAAAGATACTAACTAGAACACCATCACAGACTTTTCAACAAAACCCATATCTTTCTAAGTGACATATGATAAAATGTGGTGTAGCTGCCCATTTTTTAACCAAAAAAAAGTTGCTCCCTCATCTGAAACGACCTTGTGATAAGAGTTCCTTTATTTTGAAGGATATAAAATTAGCCACAGCTGTAGACATTGTAACTTCTGATCAATTTTCTCTTTCAAATAAAATTTTCCTCAGTGTGACTGACATGACATCACTCCATCCTTCTACCTATCCCTTTAACCCTCAGTTTCTCTTCTCACCATGTGTGTTCCTCGGACAAAGGTGAGCAGGGAGCGACACATGGGCAACAGCACCAAGCTGCAGTTCAGGTTCAGCACAGACGCAGACGCCCTGCTAATGCATAGACCAAGCTGGGAAAGACACACACATACACACACACACACACATACGCACGTACACGCACGCACACGCACGCACACGCACACACACATATATTGTTAGGCAGGTTGCTGCAATAGGGCCTATTCAGTGGATATAAAGTGATAAGAGTCTTGTGGATTATAAACATACTCTTTTGAGTGGACTATTCAGTGTGTGCACTAAGGGCTTGAAGCACGATTTCCCTGCTACACAGGGTTTTCTAAAACCATCTTTGTCCTTCCCAGTATGGAAAGCTAGGAAACGTTCTTCGCTTAGGCAAATCACTCTGCTGGATGATGACTTCACTGGTCAATAACTGCTTAAAAGAATATTTAAAATATTCTTTAAAAATCTCATATGAGGTTGGAGTTAATCTATTTTAAAAGATAATAAATAAGAAAAACTGTGTCACTACGTCCTACACTACTGAATGCAATTAAACTGTGTGCAAAGACAGACTCATGAATGTTTGTGCAATTTTGTGATTTCCTACTCCAATTAATAAAGTTTGTGACACTATAGTTACAGCAAAATACTATTTGTCTCAATTTTCATAGGCTTTCAACACTGGGAAAATACAAGGCACTATTAAAAGTATGACAAATTAATTAGCTAGTGGCAGTTCCTTTTTGCACCATAGCCATGGATATACTGAGAACTACCACTGGATTACTTTGATACAAAAGAAAACGAACGAAATGTTGATTCTCAGGAAAGTTCTTTCATTCTTCTTTCAATCTTTTATTCTAATTGGATTTATGGACATTTCTTCACAGTGGACATCACAAATATGTGCATTATGATTGTTTGTTCAGATCTGATTGAGTTGTGACTCACCTCACAGATCATCTCTGAATAAACAAACTCTTTGGGATTCTACTCTCTGATGGTGACGTTTGTACAGGCAAAGACAGATTCAGTTTCTGACACCAATGCATACAGATTTTACAATTTGTCATCTGTGCATTACAGGTTAGGTTAGGTTCACAGGCAGTGAAAGAAAAAGGCAGTGATATATTACCACTGCATCTCAAACCAGGATGAAAAGTGTGCAGCTTACTTGAAGTGACACGGGAGGGATGTCAGCCGTGTAATCTGGCTTTACAAATCTCAAGCTACAGCGAAATGATCGAAGCTGTTTTCAAGCGGAAACACTGGATGTACTTCGGCGTCTGCTAAACTCAGCACATTTAAACACTTTCTTGGCAGCCTCTGTGTGCACCACTGGTGCCGTCTCTTCTGATTATCCCTAAGAAACTGAAACAACCAGTGTGAGATGACGGTGTGTGTGTGTGTAGATCAGAGGAGTAAGGGAGGAGAGACAGCTCATGTGTGAAGCTGTAGTGCAACATTTTAAGGGATACTCTGAAGAGTACCTACTGAAGACATACGTTTCATCCTACCTGCTGCCACCACTGACCTCCCAACTGGAGAAACACCAGTTTTAAATTATTAGACAAGCGAAATGATAAACCGCCTCCAGTCAATGAGGACAAGAGGGAGCACAATTTATAGCACAACTAACTGAAAGAGATGGAAGTGCAAGACATGCTGCAGGGTTTCTGAAATATAAAAATGGAGCATGCAAACAGGTCAAAGTTAAAATCTATACAGTGCAAGTGAAGGTCAGCAACAGTGAACTTAAAAAGTCTGATCCGTTTACCCTTTAAAAACGTCCCACACACATTCACTCAATACAGCTTCCCAAAGAAAAGCAGCTGACGGCAAAACCACAAGCAGGAGATCAGATATCCTGCTTTCTGTACATCCCCGACCCCGGACAACCAAAACACACACACACACACACACACACACACACACACACACACACACACACACACACACACCCACACCAACCAGGTGAATAAGATAAGATGCTTTTTGAAGTTAAATCGAAATCCCCTTCAGCAGCATTAAAGCTTTGAAATACATCTCCATCTCGCCCGGGGACACACACACACTCACACTTTCGTGCATATACACACACTCAGCTACACACACACACAAAAACTTCAGCCCTGTGGCAAGGCATTCAGTTAAAGCCAGAGGCGTGCCCACACTTGCCCCTCTCTCTCCCCTGTGCCTCCCACTGTACAGGCAGTGCATGAATAGCTCACACATACTGCTTGCTGCCACATCTTATTCAGCCACTTATTTCATGCTGCACAAATCGTTTCCTCTGTTCAATCTTCATACTGTATCCTTTATGTTTTAAAGCTGTTATGTACCAATACTGAAACTCAAAAAACTGCCATGAATTCTTATGAAATGAATGTTGTGCTCCACATTTTCCCCTTCACCTGCAAAGTGATATCACATTTTATATTGCACATACATTCTTTCTTTCAATGGGCAACATTTAGGCTCATTGTAAGTATCTAATAATGAAGCCCTCAATAGGTCTAGTGGCTTAAAGCACGGCTTCTTAGTAGTAATACTTGCATTGGACTAAAGTATACAGAGTCTTCCTTTTTATAATATAAACATAAAATCACTGTTCTTGGGTTATTGGAGAAAAAAAAAGTGATGCTAATTTTGTCCTTGCTTCCACTAAATAAGCAACTAATATTAGTTCCAACAAGTTGCAACTAATAGTGGCAGAACTTGAATAAACTCAGCAATATGATGCAAACACAGGTTTCTGACATGACGGAAAAGACTCAGGTGATTGGACAGTAATGTCAGTGGTATTTGTAGGATTTTCTCCAAAAGGCAAGGAATGTTTTCTCTGGAATAAACACATACACGTACACACACGCAGACACACCAGCATGAACTTGTGACAACAATTACACGAAGGCTCACGTGGGTTAGCATGCATCAAAATCCTGATTCCATGTGCTTGTGTGTGTGTGTGTGTGTGTGTGTGTCCAGGGTCATGTCACTATTGGCCAGCCCTGGACTCGGCACAGACTGGCCAACTGATGAACACACACACACATGCACACACACACACACATACACACACACACACACACACACACACAGACACGGCTAATTGCTGTCACAGAGTTTATAGTCATAACTCAGACTCATTAAAGCTGCATGTGACAGATGACCATCCATCGCTAAACTTTTTTCAGAGATATTAATAGAAATATGTGAAGCCACTGAATACAGCAGCAGGTTTTGTCAGCTTATTCAGGCTGTGCTTCCAACCTCATTGCCATCTGGACAGCTACTAAAAAAGCATCACATGATCCATCCATGATATACAGTATGAAGATGCAAACATTACAAAAGCAGTGTATGTTTCTCTGTTATTGGTGATACGCACTGCACTTGTAAATATAATTTTTAACATTCCGTTTTTGTGCTGATTCAACTTATTATTAATTTCTTTACATCTGAACTGCTACTTTTTAACATTTTTTGTCCGCAGTGAGAATCTAGATTAATCTATGTGCACACAGTCAAAATCTACAAACCTAGATATGCTGATGAGGCAGTGAGGATCAGTGAGTTTCAATGTGATGGCTGTGGTTAAGTTTTACTAATGTAGTGCATGGAAGTGCAGGTAAAAGGCAACAGATGTTACAAGAAGCCTTAAAATGAGGTGTCCTCTGGAATATCAATTAGATCTGATTAGCCCAACTAGAACTCCATAGCAATATCCATCACTGTGTCTCTGGTTTTACGTGGGTTGCAGCTTGATTAATTAGCTAAAGAAAACATATACACAGTTCACTTAGTGCTCAGTTTTCTTTCTCCCACACACAGATATGCACCAGTGCATTTTGTCAGCCTTTCAGCCCAGAGATGAGAGATTCTCACCAGTCAACCATAAGAGGTATTATAATCAAAATCTACATATACATGTATATACAGCAAAGGAACACTGACCTACAGATTAAAAAAAAAATGTAAATGTAAAATTGTAAATTAAGTATTAAAACATATGAGGAAAATAATGATTGTTGTAGCCTATGGGCTGTATGTTAATGTGTCAGGTCTTACCCCGAGCATCTTGTAGAGGTAGTGATACTGCTGTCCATTGGAATAAAGCAGGAAGGTCTTTAGGAACAGCCAGGTGTTAGCTCCCAACCACAGCATCTACACACACACACACACACACACACACACACACACACACACACACACACACACACACACACATACACACACATAATCTTCAAATGGCACAGCATGTACAGTATAGTCTAACCATCACTTAGCCACATTTGATCTTAAAGAAATGTTAATCCTTGGCATATACAGTAATGCTTGTAGCAGGCTGTATGGATACAGTATAATGAACTCACTACTGAGCAGTGACAAACTGACCAACAGTCAATTCATTTAGTGCCTGACTTAGTGGTTTTTCCTCAGAATTTGTTAGAAGTTGTCTTGAGAAAACGGGCTGTAAAAGCTCATTAACAGGTAAACCAGACGAATCCGTTCGCAGCATACGATTTGAACGTGGAGCTGAACAGCTTTAAAATCTCTGACGAAAAGTATTTTTTTCCCACCAGGACCAGATGCTTTCCTCCCTCGTTGGCGACCCAGCTCCGCAGCGACACGACCATGATGCCCTCTCAGGGTCTGAGCAGCTGCCCAAACTTCTCACCAAAGCCTCGGTGTGGCTGAGAGGTACAGACCCGTCCTCCCCGGCAGCTCTCTCTCTCTCTCTCTCTATCCGTCTGCCTGCTTGCGCGCGCGCGTGTGTGAGTGTGTGGGTGTGTGTGTGTGTGTGTGTGTGTGTGTGTGTGCATTGACCTTAGACCGGCCGGTGTCTGCTCCGTCCTGCCTCCGTTACGCAGCTCCTGTCTGCTCTGAGCGCTTTTAGACTTCTCATGCCCCCCAAACCAAACAAGTCTCAGCGGTGAAGAGCTGAGCACCACCGCATCTCCCACTGTCTACTCATCTCACTTCAGCCTGCTCCACACTAGGCCTGAACGGCGACAGAGCAGCACCGCCCAAACATCCTGACTAAAAACTACACCGGGTCAAATAAAGATAACAGGATAGACAGGGGAACAATAAACAAAGATCCACCGCGCCTCGCTGCTCCTCCCTGCCACTAGAGGGAGTCATAGACTCACTTGTCTCACTGAGGCGAGCCTATAAACATACAGTATATTCCATATTTGTGACTTCCATCTAAAAAATAATAAATGAATAAATAAATTAAGGTGAGTAGGAACTTGGTAAACACATTAAGGGAATTAATATTTCATCAGTTTAACGTAATTACCTCAGACAACTTTAGCAACTATAGATTTTATGATTAAAACTCAATGTTAATGACTTCTTAACATTTCTAATTGCAAATTACATTAGCCTATTAAAACTCAATATTAATGACTTGTTAAGCACAGACTGGATGGCTTATTATAGTGACAAGCCAATGAATGAATGAATTAACATTTTACCAAAACCTGTAACAGCAACAATATCAAATAGAAACCGCACAGTCTTTGAGATTTGTATAAACTGGCAACCCAATTTCTTGTTATTGATAGGTTAAAACCGATGTATAAGGCATGAGTAAATTATTTAATAAAGCTATTAGTTAAAACCTTTACAAAACAGAACCTTGTTAGAAAATAAATAAAATGCTGACACGTGATTGCTGTTGTTATTGGCTTTAGTTGACCAGGTGGAGTGTAAAAATTTGTTGATTAATGATCTGATGTTTTAGAGAAAGAAGCCACTCATTTCCATGTTTACGCACCTCACAATTTGAATGTGCTAGGTCATCCTCTGGGCTGTCTGCGCCATCTAGTGTCTGTAACACGAAAGCTGTGACAGAAAATATCTCTAATGAAACATTTATCTTGAAATAAAGGATATTGCCAACATATGTACATGCTTGTTAAAAAATAAAAGAACATGAACCTCAGGTTAAATAGGTCATGACATCTGGTACACTATATGACCACAATGAAACAATATGCAGGCACCTGTATCCACAACATCCTCCAGTCAAATCATGTCATCTTTATCAGCGAGTGAGTGAAGCTTCGGAGAGATCTACTGCGGCCCTTTGAAGTGAGACTGTTTTAGCAACTACAGTGTGCTTTTAACTTTGTGGCAGCAGTTGTGGAATGTAATTTCCTGTTTCTATATGAACTAATTAGTGAGTTTGGTGTGGAAGAGCCCTGGACTCAAACCCATCCAGCACCTTTAGGATGAATGTGGAATGATGACTGAGAGCCAGGTCTCATCATCCAACACCTGTGGGGAATAGTCTTGAGGCTGAAAGGAAACCAATCCCCAGGGAAAGGTTCCTGAATGTTGTTGGAAGTCTTCCCTGAAGAGCGGAAGCCCATGGTTTTTAAATGAAATGTTCAATCACATATGGGTGTAATCTTTGGTTGTGGAGTGTATAAAATATGGAGAAAAAAGGCGACAATATTAAGTCATCATCAAAGTCTTCATCAGAGTTCGCTCACACTCATCAGGGTTTTATTTTGAGATTTGTGGATCATTAACATTTATTTTCTTCATCAGGTTTAACTTGTCATTTGGTTTAAACATGTAGCCATGACAAGTTTTTTAATTTTATTTCTGTAGATACAAAGTGCACTGGGTTTTTAAAATGAGGAGCAGAACGTGTTTTCTTTACTAGTAACACATACACTCATCCACCAGAGATCATTTTCTTGTTTCTGCTCTATATATTTTTTGCGTTTCATATGTGTGATGCTCTATAGTACTTACCTACAGAAGTAGGTAAGGTGTTTTTGTGGAAATATATTACACTCTCTTTCACCCAGCTGGCATTATATGAGCCTGTTGTTATATTTCATAATTCAATCATAAGTCTTGTTCATTTGAATGAAAAGTAATAAAAATCCAGCATTGGCTTTAGGAGGACCTGGGTACCCAAACAACACATTTCCAAACAAATCAAAATCAACCTCCCCATACCAGCAAACGACTGTTGGTTTATTTGAAGTTTTTCTTTTACAGATAGTGTGCTGCGGACGGGACAGAGCTGCGGTCTGTGTCCTTCCCACATTCCTGAGAGTAGAGTCTCCTCCCCACTTCACGCTCCAGCCCACCAGATGAAAGAATCTTCCTCCACCCCACACAGCTGTTCACAAAAGCGCAAGGGGTCAAGCACGACTGAGGCCATGTCTTATAGTGTGGGAATATATGTCTGACTATCTATAGTAACATAAGCAAAGTAAACAACAGCAGACATGTATGGAAGGCCAGGTCTGCAAGGAGAAGAAGAAACTAGAAGAAGAAACTACCATCTTGCGGCTGTATGCTACCTCCAACCAGTCACGTTGCAGTTTACATCCAAGTCAGTCCAGACTATAATATATCTAGTGAAGACTTTTCAATCCAATGGCACAGAAGATCAATGCAAAGTGGGCAGTTTCAACGTGGGCAGCCAAGATTAGTGTCACCAATTCAGTATCCAACCAAATATGAAATATGGTCACAATTTCTCTTTCTGTTCCTATGTTGCTGAGTTATAGCATTGTTGAACAATGCTTATTTTTGTTGAACATTATGATGTCACAGTGAAGTTGACCTTTGACCTTTTGGATTTAAAATGTCATCACATCATTATTTTATCTTAGACATTTGCCTGAAAAGTTGTCATAATTAGCGTATGAAGTCTTATGAGGTAACAGTGCCCTTAACCTTCGACCTTTGACTACTAAATTCTGATCAGTTCATCCTTAAGTCCAAGTGAACATTTGTACCAAATTTGAAGAAATTCCCCAAAGGCGTTCCTGGCCATTATTCAACGCTGTAACTCAGGGAGGGGATATCGTGAGCATATTTCCTGCAACTTGAACTGTTGTTGGAGGCATACATCCACAAATTACTTATTAAATTTGAACTATGTTCAGCTATTGTTAGCACCGGGTTAACATGTTAACTTCAATAGACTGCTGTGGAAAATAAATATATGCAGATGGGTCACACATTAATCATTTTAAGGCATTGTTCCATTATACACATTTTTGATTATTTTAGTATTTTATTATTGCGTACAACTTATTGAACTCAAGACAACACATCCGGTTCTGATTATAGCGTGTAACCTCAAGACACCTTCTCCACATGAACTTAGCAGATGTATCTACTGATCCTGTGGCCATCCAGTTACAGTATACAATTCCTCCCCTTTCTGAACGTCTGCTGTTCACTTAGCCTACAGTTGACCCACATTACACTTTTCATTCAGTTTACCTTTGCACATTACAGTTAGTGTACTGTTAAATTACTGTTAATCTAATTTGCACATCGCTATTTTTGCACTGTTGTCCATGCTGTGATTCTACATTGCACATTACTTTTTACTTTTTGAGCTTTTGCATTTGTATATTTTCACTTCACTTACTGTGTTTTTATTTATTATCACTACTATTTTATAGTAGTTTTTAATTTAATTGTAACAAAGAAATTTTCCTGCGAGATCATTAAAGTTTTCTGACTGTTTTGGGAAAAACTGTTATCAGAGTGGCTTCTTGGCCATCCAGTCTCAGGTTTAGTAATTCAGCAATACTGAGTCAGCACTGGAACGGCCAAGGTGCACAACATAGTCATTAGTCTACTGGTCATTCACGGCGGTAATGACTAGCTCCCTCTTTGTATTCCTCTGCAACTTTTCACTCACTGCCTCTCCCTTTGCCAAATACTGACTTCAACCTACCCTCCTCCCTCTCTCGCTCTCTCTGACTCGCTCTGCCTTGGCCTGCCCCCACTGTGCACTACTTAAACAAATTGCTCTCTATCTCTATCACTATCTCTGCAAGCGTGCTCTGCAGAGGCAGTTGTGTCAGCGTGTGGAAGGCTCTGGGATATACTGCTTTACAATGAGAAAAGAGAGCAGGTTAATTTGGTGGAGCTGGCGGATTGTGGTTGTGGCAGCTTTGTTCTTCCTGGGCTTCATCATAGGTAAGCCATGAGAACACAACAGAAACTTAAACTGGACAGAGATATAAGTCAACAACCCAAAAGCGATATCTACTGCATGTTTGTTTTTGATGAAATATTCATTATTTAACAGTATTGTGACAAAGAAAATAATGGGAAAGTTGATCATAACAAGGGTATAAATGGAACTGAAGGCAGATGCTGAAATAACAAATAGATACATGACACAAAGAGATAAAAAAAATTTTTTTTTGAGTTAATTTCTTAAGATTAATCGCATAAACTATCAAATTTACCCAGTGCGGTCGAAGCTGAATCTTCAAGGTGTGTTGTTGTTTTGTGTGTTAGCTTTAGTTTGTCACCACTCTGAGACATTTCACATCTTTGTGCTCACAGCAGGTTAACACTTGCTATCCATAACCACAACTAATTTTAAAATATATTTTCTAACACGATTGGAAGCTTCTGTTCATATACGCAAATGGGCAGTGAATGGCCAATTTTAAATTCTGCATGCCCCCCAATGCTTTATATACATGTAATTGATTCTTGGAAAAATGATCACATCATGACATCACATAGTGATGACTATTGTCTTAAATGAACTTCCACTGTTGTTAAACTGACTTGCGGTTTGAACGGTGTGTGCCGCAGGCTGGTTTGCAAAACCCATACATTCAAACACAGCAAGCAACACAGCTTCCAGCAAGTATCTGAGGGAGTTTCTGGATGAAATGCAGCCAGACCAGATCAGAGAGCATCTCAGGTAAAAATCACACACTAAACCTGCCCTGTTTATTAATGTTGGTTGCCATGGAATTTGGTAAAGTTGTTAATAGTACCATGGTAGATTCTAATATCTGTGGTAAACACCAAAGTTGAATTCTTGGTATGATATCTCTAAAAAATATTGAGACAAACCATTGCCACCCATAGCCTCTACACCACACTGACTCATAGAACCATGATGTGCAGTCAAACATTGTTGAAACCCAGAGAACCCAGATGACCTTTTTAGACATGGATCATGCTGTGTTCATGCGAATTCAGACAAGAACAACAGATGTGCGTGCATGTACTATTTTCTTTTACTTTATATATTTTTTCATTAATTTGTTTTTGAGAATTATAAACGAAAAAAATGTTATAAAAAGACTGCAGTTTTAAACTGGTCAGCTGAAGGTTCTACATTTCCCCTTCCTTTTTTTTTTTTGGACATTTTAGTATGAGTCTGTTTTCCCTTAACTTATAACCTTATCCTAACCCTAACCACCAACGGGGGACGCAACGCAAAAAACTGTCGTAATGGGAGGGAAACACTTTCTCACAGGAACAGGCTTCAGCACCTGCCTTTTTCGAGTGTTATGTACCAGGTTCTCTTAGTGTAGAGTATTCCAAGTTATCCAGTACCGGGTGCTGAGCGTCTTTCAGACCACAAGAGTGTATGTATGGTACACAAAGGTGTGGAAACTAAACAATTTGTTTCATTTTCCTCCTTCATATTAAGCAGCATGCAACGTAAAGCTCAACTTATGACATCAAGAAGTGTTCTAGCCTACTTATCTTATTGTGATAATGTGTTGACGTTAGGTGTATAATTTTACTGTTAATAAACAACACTCTACCAACTCCTGTATGTGTTGTATAGTGGGAGAAGCAAAATGAGTATTAAATCAAAATGCAAAACATTTATTAACACTAACAGACACAAAAAGTTGCGTAACTTAACTGCAGAAGCAAGTCTCCATTAAAGTCCACAAGCAGCAGGAATCTGGAGTGATATCCACCGGCTAACAGGCCAACAAGTACTGAGTGAACTCTGGTACATGAACAAATCCAGACAGCACCAAATCTCCCATGTGACCTTCTCAGTTCGGCGTGAACAACTGTCAGCAGCTACAACAACTACCTGTATGCTTAAAGCAAGCTAAAACTTATCACTAGGCTCTCAAGCGAGTTTTTGCACCTGTTTAGAGATGTACTGCTTTCATTTTTCATCCTTAAAAGTCTTACCTCCATGACATCCTCTGCACAGGAAGTTTACACGACTCCCCCACCTGGCTGGTACAGAGCAGAACCTGAGATATGCGGAGCAGATCAAGAAAGAGTGGCAGGAGTTTGGCCTGGACTCAGTGGAGATGGTGCCCTATGACGTCCTTCTGTCCTACCCCAACAAATCACAGCCGAATTACATCTCCATAGTTGATCAGCTTGGTAATGAGGTATAGTAGCTACATGTACACAAACAAAAGATAAATAAAAAGCACATATAATTTCAACCTATATCAAACACACACCCTGCAAAAATCTCTCTACTTGTTTCTGGTGCAGAATTGTCATTGCTCTTTGCTCCCATCTATTATAGCATTAGGATGGCAGTCATACCCTCTGGTGAGCCAGTTACAGATTGTATTCACAGTGTGAATCTACTTTTAAAGTACTGAATGCTTTAGTTTACTGATTGCCAAACATTTATTGATTTTAATCTTTTTCTACCACTGCAAGCACTCTGATGAAATGTTCCGTTCTCCACACTTACCCCTGGTGACTAAAATCTCAAAGGGATTGTAAATTTCTCACACACATGAACAAAAACACTAAAGTCCAAATCCCTGACAACTCCTCAGTCTGTTTGGGGAAATAACAAAAGTGCAGAGTGCATGTGTCGATCACACAGATACATTAAAAAAAACACACCAACATTCTTTTGCAGGCCTCCTCTCCCCCTCCCCACTGTTAGTCTTCACCACAAAACTGCAGGACAGCTCATTCAAGTCCAAGGTCATTTTACAGCCTTGTTGTGAGATAAACGTCTGTATGTGTCTACAAGCGGTATAATGACACAACACAGAGGCAAACAAGTGACAACATATCCAGGGTTACCGCACGGCCATATTACAATACGCTGCAAGAATGCAGCTAGGTTCTTAAACACAATCAGGGATTACATTTCAACTAATTCAGTAATAGATTTCAGCTGATAACCATTCAGCGAACAGCAGATCAAAGATCCACACATGATCATCAGGTGAGTAGATAATTCATTTTCCAGCCGCAAGCAGACCAGAATCAACTGGTATCTGCAAATAATTCACAGAATTCATTTTGGTACATAGTATGAAAATAATGTGAATAATTGTCTGAGCATCATTTACAGTTTGATCCCTCATTTACAACAGGGGAGAAAGAATTCAGATTCTTTACTTACATGCTGCTTTTACTCTTGATTAATCAATCAACTGATTGTTTGGCTTGTAAAACTAAAGAAAAGAGAGAGAGAAATACCCACCACCATTCCCCAGAGTCCAGTGACACATTCAAACTGCTTAGTTTTTTTCAATTATTGGACAAACTGAAAAAAATTATTAAAACAATTTCAAGACAAAGCAGCAAATCCTCATATTTGAGAAGCAGGAACCATGAAATGTTTGGAATTCTTGCATGAAAACTGATTAATCCACTAACAGTTTCAGCTCTAATTGTATATACTGTTGGATATTTTAATCTGTGATAAAGCATCATGTTTTATCATCAATCAATAATATATGGGAGTAGAAGTATAAAGATGCCTGAAAAGATAATACATAAGTAAAGCGCAAGTTTCAAAGCATTTACTACAGAGAGTATAAGAGTATCTCATATTTCATCTAATTTTATCTCACCTCATTTCATCTAACTTTCTCAGGTTTTTAACACGTCATTGGCGGAGCCGGTCCCACAGGGCTATGAAGATGTCTCTAACATTGTGCCTCCATACAGTGCCTTCTCTGCCAAGGGACAACCTGAGGTACACACACACACACACACACACACACACACACACACAACTTTATCATGACAGTGACAGTGATGTGTAAATAGTTTTCACTGCATCACTAAAAGTAGTGAACACTAAGATGTTCTCTCTTTCTGTCTCTGTCTCCAGGGGGATTTGGTTTATGTGAACTATGGTCGTACAGAAGACTTCTTCCAGTTGGAGAGGGAGATGCACATCAATGCAACTGGGAAGATTGCCATTGTCAGATATGGGAAAATATTCAGAGGCAATAAGGTAGGAAAAGTCTTGGTCAGAACTCCTCATGAAATCCCAGTTATATCATTCTGATCAAAGCTCTGTAGTAATAGTGTTTGAGTATTAATTCCTCATTGTGGCATTTCAAAACGTTTTCACATCATCAGACATTTATTACTTTAATGCAATTCACAAAAGTCAAAGTCAATTTGTCGCGACACATACAAAAAAGACAGCTATAAATACAATTCTGACTCATTGCTCTCTGTCTGTCTTCATCTCCCCACCAGGTGAAGAACGCCATGTTAGCCGGAGCGAAGGGGATCATTATGTTCTCAGACCCAGCAGATTACTGGGCTTCAGGGGTCCAGGTAGCGTGATTATGAAACTGTGTGTGTGCTTATGTAACTGCCATTGTTAATGTAGAGGAGGTATGAAAATATTTTTGACAATACTGACACTATGCTTGGCCTTTGAACAAGTTTTGGATCAGCGGAGGAGTCTGCGCTCGACAACTATGAAGTTACAATCCAGATCATAAATGAAAAAGACATGAAAATGGAAAAGGTAAGCATTTTGACACGTGTTTGCGTGTGTGCAGCCCTACCCTGATGGCTGGAATCTGCCGGGTGGAGGAGCTCAGAGAGGAAATGTTCTCAACCTGAACGGAGCAGGAGACCCACTCACACCAGGATACCCCGCTAAAGGTGCGTACGTCTGTGTCTTTGTACATGTGTTAGAGCCTATATGAATATCTACATGTGTAAGTTTATCTCACATAGTCCTGTCTCTTCCCTCACAGAATATACCTACAGATTTAGCCTTGAGGATGGAGTGGGACTTCCCAAGATTCCTGTGCATCCAATTGGCTTCCATGATGCAGTTCTCCTGCTGAAGTACAAATTGTTCTTTTTGCTTTTCTTTTCCCTATTTTAACTTAACTTTAATCTGGAATTCAGGGCAAGAAACTAAAAATTTTATTGAGGTCCTTGAGTGAAATAAGCAGCTGATTTGTATTATTTACAGAATATGTGAATTATTTACCATTCAACAGGAACATGGGAGGACAGATTCCACCCAACAACTGGAAAGGAGGTCTGAATGTCTCCTACAGGATTGGTCCAGGCTTTGCTGGTGACTTCAAGAGCCAGTAAGTGCCTTTGTGAAGGTTTTTTCCTGTGCAGTATTAAAGTGATCCTCCTTTTTTCAAAATAAACCTCCTCCCTCTCCAGTTATTAGTTTCTCCTCTGCAGCTTCACTGCTGTCTACATTCTGTATTCTAGTGTTCGTACTGTCTCTCCCCTTTTGTAGCTCCTCTTCTCTTGTTCAGCTTTAATGACCCAGTGGCAACTAGCCAACTGAAGTACAATGGAGGCCCTTGTAGCTTCTCTGTGTGAGGGACGTACATACACATTCACGCACATATACATGCTACACAAATTAAGTACGTGGCATGCACCCATATGCAAAAACAGTAACGTAGGGGTGTGGGGGTTTTCAGGAGCAACAACCCCACATAACAACAAATAGAATCAACTATGTGTTATTCTCTTACTCATTTTTTTTAGGTTGGAAAACACTTAATAAGCGACACCCCTCTACTCATTTCTCTTTTGTTTGTCTATCCGTCTCTGTCATTATATGAGATAACATGTCTCTGAGGCTGCTGTCCATTAAAAACTAAAAGAAAAACATTCATCTTTAGTAAATGTTATAACCTTCTCCCACTTCCTTCTCCCTAAGTTCCTCTCACATCAGTCATTCTCTGTCAACTCCATTGATCTGCTTCTCCTCCGTCTCTTCATATGTCTTTGTGCCTATCACTCATTCCGTAATAATTTGCCTGTCCCAGGAAGGTGCGTATGAACATCCACACTAACAACCAGGTGACCAGGATCTACAACGTCATTGGCAGGATTAGAGGAGCTCTGGAGCCAGGTACAGCAACACAACCCGCCCTAACCCTTCATTCTGGGTTTCTGCAACATTTTACACACAACTAACATATGCGAGTAACACTGATAATGCCATTATGGAGACTAATGCTGATATATTATTAAAAACAGGTTAGAATGGGAGAATAAAATCATTTGGCAGAAAATGTTGCCCAATATTTTGCAAGGAATATTCAGACAAACAGTTTCAACACTGCAGTTTTAATCAGAACTCTCAAGAAATACAGTGTATCAGTCTCTTAAGGAAGTATCTGTTTTTGGTGTGAAGGCTGTTATATTTGGTAGCACTAGTCAATTGTTTAAAAAATTAGGAAAGAAATTCTCATAGTTTGTGTCTCTAACTCCTCTTTCAACACATGTTGTCGGCTCTGCATGGTGTGTGTGTGTGTAGACAGGTATGTGATTCTGGGAGGGCACCGGGATGCCTGGGTGTTTGGAGGAATCGATCCCATGTCTGGGGCTGCAGTGGTCCATGAAAATGTCAGGAGTGCTGGCAGGCTGCTCAGTAAAGGTACATCTCTGCAGTTGAATGAATAAGTGAATCATGTTAGTACATGTAGTCAGTACTCAGTGTGTATGTTGTGTGTGTGTGTAGGCTGGAGGCCAAGGAGGACTATAATATTTGCCAGCTGGGATGCAGAGGAGTTTGGACTGCTGGGATCTACAGAATGGGCAGAGGTACCATACTGTATACATCAATATACACACACACACACACACACACACACACACACACACACACACACACACACACACACACACACACACACACACACACTGACCACACTTCCTCCTTCTTAACAGGACAATGCCAAGCTGCTGCAGGAGAGAGCTGTGGCCTACATCAATGCAGACTCTGCCATAGAGGGTGTGTGTGTTTGTGCAGCTCAATATTCTCACTAGATTGTAGACAGTGTAGAGGCTGAATTGGTTTTAATATGATTCGTGTGTGTTCCAGGCATGTACACACTGAGGGTTGACTGCACTCCATCTCTACATACTTTGGTGTATGACCTCACCAAGCAGGTGAGCAGATTTAAATGCATGCAAGGCAATAATATACTGTATCTGAAAATTTATATGAGTAAAAAACCTTTGTCTTTTATGCATTCTCTTATCCTGTATTCCTGCCTGTCTTTCCACCTTGTCCCGTGTCTCTTTCTTTCTCTGTTTGCATGTAGATAGGCAGTCCAGAGGAAGGAGAGGAGGGAGTTTCTCTGTACGAGAGTTGGCATAAGAGGGACAACTGGACGAATGACCGTGATGCACCCAGGTACAACGCGTGCATCAGCATCAGTTGCTTGTTTGGGTCAGAGCTAGGGTGTACATAAACTAGCAGCAAAATAATAACATTAAAATACACAAGGCTTAAGCAAAACTAAATATCAATGGCCATGAGAGTACGGACCGGTAATATCAGAACTGAGTAGAGACGATTAGGGATAAGAAGAGGAAGATGCTGAAATGAAAGATTAAGACAAACCAGGTCACAACTGAGGAGTGTGCTGTGTTTAAAACCACTTTGGAATGTAAAATTTGTTCCATCTCAGATAATTGATCAAAAAATCAAGACATTAATCAAAGACATTAATTTACCAGTCTGATGTTGACTCTGTTGTACTGTAGGATCAGTAAACTTGGCTCAGGCAGTGACTTTGAGGCCTATTTCATCCGTCTGGGTATCGCCGCAGGCAGAGCCAGATACACCAAGAACAAGGTATGTTTTATGCAGATTCATTTACTTTAACTGGTAGTGTGATTGTATGTATATTTGTGTGTATCTCTGTTCTATTTAGTTTACTTGAAAGACATTTTTTGATTTGAATGTACCTGATTATAGAAAATAGTACACTTAAGCTCCCTGTGAATCATAAAAAAACTATATTTATATACAGTAGTGTACATGCTTGAATGTTTGTTGGCTTGCCATTTTTGTGTATGTGTTTACAGCTTCGGTGTGTATTTACATTATTACATGTCTGGTTGAGTTTAGTTCTGTCCTATAATCATTAATAATTATGCATTTTAACTTAAGGCTTGAGTGAGATTATGGTTTAGGTTCAGACCAGAATTAATGTAATAAAGCTTTTGTGTATCCATGGAATGAACTACTGTAAGTGAAATGTCATCTGTGTGTGTGTGCATTCAGAAAACAGAGCGATACAGCAGTTATCCAGTCTATCACAGTGTGTATGAAACCTTCGAGATCGTGGAAAAGTTTTACGACCCATCCTTCAGAAGACTTCGGGCAGTGGCCCAGGTGAGAGGCGGGCTCATCTTCCTCTTGGCAGATTCCCAGCTGCTCCCTCTCGATGCCAACCAGTACGCAGACTCACTGAGGAAGTACGCACAGAGTATCGCACAGCTGGCGCAGAAGCACCCAGAGGAGATGGAGATGTATGAGGTTTCATTTGGTGAGTTGATTTCAATCATTGTGTGCTCACTGTGGTAAGTTTAAGTGTCACTTGAATGTTTGAATAAGTGAGCCAACTTACTCACCTAACATCTTTGCATGCAATTTTTTTTTCTTCCAATACCTCCAGAATTTCTGTTTTCTTCAGTGGACAACTTCACTGTTGCAGCCAGGGATTTCCATGAGCGCCTGCAGACCATTAACAGAGCAGAGTAAGAGTGTGTTTAACATTTCATACATTTTCAGTGTCCAAACAAAAGCTTAAATGTGTGGAAGTACATGCTTTGATTTCTATCTTCCCAGTCTTCCTACAGTTAAGTGTGTGTGTGTGTGCATTAGTCCTCTGCAGGTACGCCTCATGAACGATCAGCTCATGTATCTGGAGAGAGCCTTTATAGACCCCCTGGGCTTACCTGATAGACCCTTCTACAGGTTAGTCTCACACTCTCTCTCTCACACACACACACACACAGATTTCCTCCCATTTGGAGGCAGTAGTCTCACCAATTGGTCATGTACTTGACTACTGCAACCACTAAATGGCAGCACGGACTGTTGTTGCTGTAGTTGATTTGCAATAGTCAGTAACATTAAACTCAGCATTTCTAGCATGTCTTTACACCTACCTGTTTCAATGGGCTTCACAGGCTGTTCATGTTAGATTATCATCCACAGTGTTTGTTTATTTAATGCTCATTATCTTTCTCATCCACTTTGAATTTAAGCATGGCTGGATATTTTGGTTTCCCTACTTTTCAGAGACGTCTTGTTTTCTACAGATTCTTCTCACCTTGTCTGTTTATAAATATGTGGATTATTACTTGATTGCTGCAGTTTCTGTAATACCTCCAGTACAGTCTTTAACATAACACCCTCTACTCTGTTGCAGACATGTGATTTTTGCTCCCAGCAGCCATAATAAATATGCAGGGGAGTCTTTCCCTGGGATCTATGATGCATTGTTCGACATTGAGAACTCAGCTGACCCAGAGAAGGCCTGGGAGGAAGTCAAGCGTCAAATCAGCATTGCAGCATTCACTGTTCACGCTGCCGCTATGACCCTAACACCACCTGCATGAAGCGTGCACAAACAGTTGAAAGCCTCTGACTGAACTATCAATTGACTATTATTTTAGAACACCAAAATGTGATGAGAGGGAATACACTACATGCAACACACAGCGATGGACAATCCCTGTCATGTTCCAGGAACACCCAGAGCCCAGTAATACAGTGAATCTCTGAACACCATTACCACAGTACAACTTACAAAACTGTCCTTTTACTCTTGGTTCCTGATTGTTATGTGGCTACTCTAAAGTAATAATTTATGCTTTTTTTTGTAAAAACCGTCCGTGGCTAAAGGGAGCCAAATAAAATCAACCCATCCTTCACTTGTGGGCAGAAAACAACTTACATCTTGTCCATGTATTGGTCTGAGAAAAAAATGTGATGGGTGGTAAAAATGGTACTGAGTTTTACTTATATCCATGTTGATATTTTTGATAAATTACTTAATTTCCTTAAAGGCACACACTACTTTTGCACACTGAAAAGAACACAACAACATTTAATGATAAACCTGTATGAAACCAGATTTCTGTTGAAGGACATACAGTTCAAATCTGTCTTTAAATGATGAGTTAACAAAGCTGAATAAAGACAAAGAAAATGAGAATATTGTAAGATTAGGGATAACAGAACATATATGGCAACGTTATTACATAAGAGAAAAATATGTACTGTATGATATCTAAGTGTCACAGCTGAGTAGTAAATCAAGAGACAGAGCAGAGAATCAGATTCTAATCCACTATGGTTCACAGGATGAAAAAGGTACAGTGTAAAAATATGGTTCTGAATTAGTAAATGTGTATAAAATGAATGCACTAAGTTGGCAGTCTGGTAACAAAAGCAGTGTGCCTGTAAGTCTAATTAGGCATAAATATCTATGATAAAGGTTTTTGAATTTTTGTGACCTCCAAGAACATGCCTAATAAAAAAATGAATTACTCATTTGGACATCCAACTGAATGCAAGCTGAAATATACAGTACGTATCCTTGAGAAACACAGGAAGGCAGTGAGGTTAGAGGCAGCTATGTCTGTTCGGTTCCTCCCTGTTCTTGATCCTTTGGGAGGAAGGGCAGGTCCAGATGGGCCCACATGATTGGCTCAGCCTTCTTCAGAGACACCTCCATCTTTGCAGCCATCAGGTTCACCACACTACTGTTCACCTCCACAGCCTGACAGGAAGAAGAAAAATGTGGCTCATTGTCTAACACACATACTGCTAAAGAAAATATTTAAGGTTAAGGTTTCTTTTGGAAGGTGTTTGCTCACTCGTGCTACTGCATCTTTTGTTTGTTTGTTTGTTTTCTTCATATTTGGTATTTGAGAACTTCCTAGATTAAAACTTTGACTTTATTAACCATAAAGCTCAAAGGTCATCCTCATGTTTTCTGATAGTACCACAAGAGGGTGCCAAAGTCTGAACTTTTTTCTCAAACCACCTTACCTTTTCCATTGTGCTTTGTTTTTTTTTCATTTGTTGCCTTGTGTGTGCTCAACAAATAAAGATTATTGTTATATCACTATATGCACGACCTAAAAGTCTGTATTTTCTTCTTTCAACGCATATTTTGTTAATGCTTTTTGCACTGGTTTTACTATAGTAAAGTCAGTTTTATTATATTGCCCAATATCACAAATTTACCTAAAGTGGTTTTACAATCTGTACAGCATACAACACCCTCTATCCTTAAGACACTTGATAAACCACTGGATATACTGTTAGGTGTTCACTTACCCCCCATAAACTGATGTTCTGTTCAAACTCTTTATCTCCCTCAAACACCACATGCATGTTCACCTGGAACAACCAGAGACATTCAGCAGACAGAGTTATACTGACATATAAGGGAGGATGTGTGAGAGTGAGAGGACATATGAGAGAGCGCAGTGTGTGTGTATGATAACAAAAGTGTGTGCTGTTATTGTTTGCATGTCTTTGTGTGTTGTTACCGTGGTGCTGTTGGCCTCCACGTAGCTGAGCTCTGGTGAGGAGTTCTTTGCATAGATGGAGATGATGACCTGACTGCCTGTCTGGTGCCAGTCAAACCTACACGGCTTCACCTTCATCCCCTGGAAATACAGAGAAGCATGTGGATAAGCCTCATATAAAAAATTAAATGGACATTAGTATTGTGTGGAAAAATAGCATCATTTAAAAAATATAGAGAAAATATAAGTGTATAATTCATTCCTTTCTTATGGGAAAGGACAAAGCAGGACTTTGGACACTTCACAGACATTACTGTGCACATATGAAGTGAGTGTGTCACAGTGTGTGTGTATGTGTGTGTGTGTGTGTGTTAACCCTAACAATAATATCTCGCCTACATTCTTGCACTGTGATTTAAGTCAGGCTATTTCCTGTATGACCTGGTTATGCTTCCTCCAAAGGTGACTTCCTGTAGTGCAGCCCTGCTGGGACAAAAATGTGTTGAAGTCTGACGTTTTCTTCCTGCAGCAGCTCCAGTACTTCATGCTGCAGACAAACACACAAACACACACACATTTCATGAAGCACATTCAACACAAGCTCTACAACAAGTTAATGTAGTCTTAGAACACCTACACACTAAAGTCTGTTCAATGAACACTTTTCTAAAGCTTATTAGACAGAGGACTGTGTGTGTGTGCTCTCACCCCTCATGGAAAACAGGAAGTCCGGGGTGGTGTTTGCATTCTTCCCCGTCACTTGCTGATCCAGAGTAATACTATCGAAGGACAGAGAATTGAAGACACAATTTGTAACTAACCATTACACACACTGGACTTACTTCTACCTGTCTGCCCTCTTAGTTTCATTTTTTTATTTCTTATTTGAACTTTTGAAAAAATATATCTCCCCATATATCCCTCTCAATCATCGAAAACACAACAAAATTAGAGAATTAACTTGGGAAGACTAAGAAGTCTACCTTAGCGCATCCACCATTCTTACAGGAAGTACCGATCTTCACCTCATCCCCCTCTTCTTCTGTGCAGAAACAGAACCACAGTTTACACTTCATATCGCCTCCACATGGATCTGAATTTGTGTGTGTGTTCATGCTCTGTGTAGTACCATCTAAACACGCGTGTACCTGCATTGTCCGTGTGTTTGCTGCCATTTAGATCAAGTTTTTCAAGAGCCTGTCTCAGTGATGATGACACCTTTTGTTGCATTCTGACTAGAGGCTCTTCATCACTGAAACAAACACACGCACACACACACACACACACACACACACACACACACACACACACACGCACAGTTTTCTATTATCAGGACAGCACAAAATTCAGAGACATACAGAGACAAAAAAAACAAAACCACAACTACAGCAGCAGGCATCAATATAGGCTCCTCTCTTGTCATTTAGCATTTAGAGAAAAAAAACAAATTGATTATGATTGTGTATTTAAGTATCAAATGGCTATCAATATTTTGTGTGTAGTTTAAGATAGGAGACAAAAGAAAAGAAGAAAAAGCAAAAACAATAGAGTCCGCTAATTAGAGAAGAAAGAGTGGAAAAAACTTTCAACCTCGGGCGGTGAACCTGCTCCAGTGGTTTGGGAGCTTGAATAATGTAAGGATCTCCTCTGGGTTTCAGCTCTTGCCCAATCTCCTTCCTCTCTCCTGAAGTCTTCACCTCAGGACGCACCGCCTCTGCTGGCTTCTCACTGTTGTGGCGACCCCTGCTGCAGCCCTTTATTACGCACATTAAAACACACACACAGGTGTAAAAACCAGCTTAAATAATATTCAATTTGACCCAACATGGGAAAACTTAAGTGGCAAAAAACAAAAAATAAAGTTGTTAATGGGAATGTAACAACTACCTGATATCTGTATATACTTACTGTAATACTCAGGAAGTCTGAGAAGTCTGTAGTGCGTCTCTTGCAGCAAGACCAACCCTGTAGTGGGAACACAGACTCAGTAAGCCAAACCTGTCCCTGCTGGAGTTTCTTGAAACACTTACCACTTAATCATAAGTAATACCTAAGAACTGAACCTGAATACATAATACAATGTGACAGATTATACAGATGTTGGCTATAAGCTTGGAGACATAAAACTAAGATCACCTCTCCATATGTGCATCCAAATAAATTATCTGACTTGAATATGTATTATCCAATATTTTTCAAAGGGATGACCTAACTTACCTTGAGCGCATCGTGAAACACAGGCACTCCTGGGTGGAAGGTGCAGGCATCTGTGTGTGGAGAAACACACACTATGAATGTCACCTCCATACAGTCTGCTGCTTGTTGTTGTACAATTTACACAGCAGCTACAAAGGTAGTTAAAATGTGTCCTGTGTCTAAATGTCCTTTAATAATTCTGATCAAACTATTTTTCATTGGCATTGGTTAGATAGGTGAAATCTTCATGGGCCATAACCAAGAGGTTTTGCATGTTTTAACCTAATGATTACAAATTGTGTATTTCTTCTATACCCATCCAGGCAGCCATTGGTTTCCATTAATTTCTGTACAATTTGAAAATGAATAAGCAGACTCTTTAAATTTGCATATGCTGTAAAAAATTGTAATTTTAAAAATTGTAAAATTCATAATTTTTGTCAAAGTTACATAACTGGTGTGTCAGACACCAATATTAAACATTACTTTACCTCATAGCTATAACGACAAAAACAACTGCAGACCAAAAGTTTACTTTCATGGACTACACAAGTCAATCAGGTAGAAATTGATTTCCATTTTGTACCATTTTGTTAAAAAAATCCAAACCTGCACAGCTTACATTTGAAAATGGTCATCAAAAATGTTAAGTATATCTTAACATGTTTTGCAGTGAAGAGGTTAAAACAGACAAATATACTGTGGTTTTGTCTGACCAACAGTCAAAAGTCTAAAGCTATTCAGTTTATTATATGTCAAAGAAATGCATCAAATCCCTTTATGACTAAAACAATTATTCTATTGAAGTAAGTTGATGTCAATCGACTAATTGATTAATCAACCAATGTTGCAGCTCTAGTTAGAGCTTTAACAAAAAGTTTGAAATCACCATGGTGACAAAAAGAAGAAAAACCTCTAAGTTCCGGGACGCCGGGTGGTCTCGTGAACGCTCCATTCAGGATAATAATAGAGCATAAAAACGAGCTTCAAATCTACAGGTTAAAATTAGGATTTAATGGCCAAACTCAACTGCATTACAAAGTCCAGTGACTATAAAGCACCTAAGAAAATAAACCTGTGAGTTGTGTTGAATATATTTTAATGTTGTTACCTTCGGGGTTGTTCTCCGGGTCAAACCGCCGTCCGCAACTCCTGTTGTAGCACAACAACGACATGCTCCCCTTCACAAAGTAAACCGCAGGGTCATTTAACAACACATAAGAATGGTGTCTAACTTATTTAATTTCTAACTTCACTCCTTAAGCCTGAGTCAAATTGTATTCAAAGTGTGTGTAGCAGCGTTACGGCTGCTGCCATGTGTGACAGGTCCAGTTGCTGCTTCTGAAGCAGCTCCCTCCCTCCGTCTCTAGCCGGAAATTCCCGAAGAGGCTTTCGAGAAGTTCCGCACACCGTCGAAAAATGTATGATTGATGTCTCAAGGTAAGTTGAAGATAATATTGTAATCTTTTACTATGTAAATGTCTTTAAAGAGGGTTTAAAGTGACGATAGGAGCAGGTTAGTTGAAGTTCATTACACAAACATTCATACACGTTTGAATACAAGCACAAATAATTATAAAAATAGATAATTTCACTTAAGAAAAAAAAAACTGTTGGGAGAAAAACACATTTAAAAAAAATAAAATAAAAAAACACGTTTAAACTTTTCTTTGTTTTCCTGGTGTAAACTTATGCTCCATAACTGGAAGTTTTAATATGTGGTGGAATGTGACAAAGTACAATAACTCATGTACTGCATAGGAACAAATCTGAGATACTTTTACTTGAGCTTTCCTTTCACTCCTCTACATTTCAGGGTACTTTTTACTCCACTACCATTCACTAACTTGTGGCTATGAGGACTTTTTAGGCTTTTAAGTTTTACTGTCCCACTTCATGAGACAATTTACAGTATTTTAGCAAATAATACAGCTGTAAAGGTAAGACTATTGTTTAAAAGTAGGATTAAGATTTTTGTTTAATGACAATTTTAACGCCAGCTTTCTCAGTCCAAAACAGCATTCAATTTGTCAGTATGCTCACCATGAGGTTACACCAATCATTATATCTGATTATCGATCAGCTGACATTCAGAAAGAACTCAAAAACAGCTAACGTGACTGGCCAAAGTTAGCAGCTTATGTTACTGAAAATATTATATTGTATTTAGATATTATAATTAGTGGCCAGTTTAGCAGCTAAGGTACTCACATTTTCCAAATTGCATTACTTAAAGATTCATTAAGCTGCTTAAAATTTTACATCACTATTAACCTTTCAGTGGGAAACATAGGCAGGTAAAGTAACTGTCACTGATTCTTTTCAGATCAACATTGAGTTTGTGATAGCCAGAATTGGCGGTTAAAATTCTAGAAATTGTTTAATTTTAAAAAGGAAATGTATGACTACTGGCCAAACTTAGCAGCTAATGTGACATGGTGTTTTTCATCGTATCTTATTTGAACCTCAATGAACAAATGACCGACTAATGTGAAAGTAATTTTTCATTTTCTATGAACATCAGATTTTTGTGTTCCAAAGTTAGCAGCTTATTTTATTGAAAATATTATATATTTTTTTAGATATTCATTTTTTCACATTGCATTAATTTTACATTCATTAAGCTGTCTTTCTCTTTTTTTTTATCTTACTATTGACTCTGATTTGTTTTTCTAAGTATTATAAGCAAAACGATGCAGATGCTGGGCCATTATTATTCATCCAATCAAAAAAACAACTTATATTACCTATTCCTCTTATTGTGGTTTGTACATCTTTAATAATAATGGTGTGTCAAAAACATAACCATAACTCCATAATAAAAATCCAGGGTCGAGGATGATGACATGGCTTTAAATATATTAGAAGTACAAAAGAATTTACTGGAACCAATTACACTGTTGTTTGGAAGAGTGAAAAACTACAATGTAAAATGAACGAGAAATACACTGAGAAAATTCATTAACAAGTCCATTAGTAGACGACATTAAGTGCACAAAAAACGTACACATATATCATCGATTTCCACCTCATCAATGCTCCCTATTTACCTGAAATTGTTTACATTTTTTTTAACAAATAAAATAACTCTCAGGGACACACAAGGCCTTAAATATGCCTTTTTTTTTTTTACAAAGAGGACTCTTCAGTGTCATCTTTTTCACACAGAAAACACAAGTTAATTGCTGCAAATCAACCCCCTAGTTTGCCTTCTTACCTCTACCCGTGTAAGGTGGTTGCATTAAAACCTAAAACATATGAGCCCAAGGCTACACAACAACAAACCTATTCAAAAATAGCCTAAAACTTCATTATCAAAATAAAAACAACAGCTGGAAAACTTAAAATCCACTGTGAGAATGCATTTTCATTAGTGCTCATTGTAAGACATGACAAACAATCTAGTATTGCATAAACGCCGCTGTACTGGAATGCATAGCCCGACATTTTATTAAGCCTGGTGCAGTAATAACATTACTGACACAGACTCTTTGATGTAAATCAAACAAACATGAAACTTAATGTTATCAAAGCCAAAATGACACAGACTTGAACAAGTTATTTTGAGTTCTGTTGTCCATTTTCAGCATTTTGAGTGTCACATTTTTTTGACATGATTTCTACGATGAGCTAGAAACTTGAAGAGATCTATGACAGAGCAGGCGCTGCTTCTCTTTAATCCATCACATTTGATTTTCATGACGCAATCTTACCCCAACTCACTCATCTTGCTGGGTCAGTTCTCTAAGGCACTCCTTCAAGTTTTCCAACCTGATTTCTGGAGCTGGAGTCTTTATTGTCTGCTCTAGCAGCCCCCGCACCTCATCCAGTCCACCCACCTTCGGAGTATTGTGGGGGTACAAGTAACCACCCAGCTGATTAGCATGGCACTCTGGGGAGAGCATGCCACACAGAAAACGTAGGAACATGTCATAATCACCCAGCGGGGAGTTGAAGGTTCGGTCCAAGGCACACTGGACTAGACCTGCTGCAGTTTTGGTCTGATACTTAGATGTGAAGAACTTGGACAACATCCCTGAGTCCAGAACGTTCTTAGATTCTGTGTGGAACATTGCGAAGACGTACAAAGCGGCCATGAACTCCTTGAAGAAAGAAGAAGTATAGTTCTTTTTAAATCATTTCTATCGGATATCCTTGTAGGTGGTTTCTCAATTAAATTCACCGTAAATGGTATTTAACATATTATAATTACAGTAAACAGCCATGTAAAAAAAAGTTTCATGCAATATTGAGGTGTGACCACTGTGAGGTGGAAGGAGTTTTACCTGAAAGGTGAGATGTATAAAGCAGAACGTCCTCCTCTCATTTGAGGTTGCAGCTGGGAGTTCAGTGCACAGGCCGGAGAACACCGTCACCTCCGTCAAATTCAGGCCGTAAACCTTCACGTCCTCTTCAAAGAACACATTGGTTTTCTTCTCCAGCATCTTAAAGGCCATCTTCCCCATCTTTATCAGCAGGTTCTTGTCATCACTGGACCATTTCTAAGAAGGAACAGGACATCAAAATGACAAATTCTGACACTGAAGAGTAGCTATTCATTAGTGTGTCCTAACAACTGCTTCTTTTAGATGAAACTATCCTTTTAAAGTAACACAATACAGTTTAATTCTCATTTTAGTAGACACTGTCGGACAGATGTTGATTCAACTCAGCAGTTCAGCAGTTTGTAAAATTGTTGCATTCAAATGACATAATAATTGCAATGTGAAGGGGGCCGAAAAACACAAGTCCTTTAACATAATTTGGTCTGAACAAACACTGAAAATTATATATATAAAGATATTATTTTTAGATGTATCAAACTGCATCACATGGCACAAGTGTTCATAATATTAAAGCACCCAAATTAAAAGTTAAACTAGGGATTAGTAAATATCTGCTCGTAGAAAATAAATTACAAAATTTGAAGTACATTCTAGTAGCAATGAAGTAATGACTAATGGGTAATGAAAGTGTAATACAGAAAATCTGTGGTCCTATTGCATTCATTTTAGTGTTTTATTTTAGTGCTTGTGAAAAGATAATAGTTACATAGTTAAGAAAATGTCAGTCGTGAGCTGGTTCACTAGGAGTTATAACACAAAAGAACATACTGATGGACATTACCAGGTTATTTTCACACTTTCCATAGTAGAACTGCAGCCTGCGATTGGTCTGGACAATCAAAATGTTGATGTAGAATGGAGTCAGTCTAGGGGGATGTACCCCATAGCCCCGATAACGGTAGCAGCGCTCAAACACTGTTGCCACCATCCAGCAGACAAAGGGCTGTCGAGCAAGCATAATGAGTGTTGGCAAGCGCCTGTAATGTGCAACAATATTCGCTGCGAGCGTTGCATCTCTGAAGCGTCTGGTCAGATAGTCATCTTTCATCTCATCACTGGAGAAAAGAGGGGGAAAAAAAGAGATGAAACTGAACTGAAACAGACTGGTTAAATGGATTTAACTTACCAAATTCTGTTGCTGAACCCATTTCAGCAAATTATTTTAAATAATCAAACATATTTACAGGATGTCATATACATTAAGTATACACAAAAAGCGAAAAACAAAGACACTAATAAGCCATACAAAAAGTAAAAATAAGACATAAAGACATAATCAGACAAGACAGACAAACAGTACATCTACACACACACACACCTAAAGCCCTGTATTTCTGTGACAACATCTATGAATTGAGATGGGATTTGTGAGACAGCAGCCCGTCTCCCCAGGATCCAGATGCGGGCACCACGGAGCACAGTGCCTCGGATGATATTCACAATCAGGACATCAGGCTGTGCTTCGGTGTTATTGTCATTTATTACTGGAGCCTTCTGGAGAGAGAAACCAAAGAAAATATTTGTACAAATATAAGTTTCTGCTCATCATATGTTCAATTCCAAAGCAGTAAGTACATGCTCAAATTATTGTACAAAAATAAGTATCTCTTGATGGTAAATATTTCAAAACAGTAGACTCTGAAATATGGCCACCAAAAAACAATAAAACTGAACTAAATTTGCCTAAATTTGAACTAAATTGTTTTTTGAAGTGTAATCCAATGTGTACTTTTTTCCTTTAACTTTTCAACCAAAACTTTGGGTGACTTTGATTAACACTTGATGAACAATACATAATAATATTTAAATATTAATTTTTGTTTTCAATTATATAATTATATATTATTGCTATTTGGGAGTATAATAATTAAGTAATATGTGAAGATATATAGTATATTCTAAATTATGTTAAATTATCACAGGATTTGTGTATTATATTTGTGTTACACACACACACACACACACACACACACACACACATATATATATAAGTGTATATGTGCACTGATGGATACCTCCCAGTCCAGAGGAGCTTGGTAACAATCAAAGGAGTCCATTATGATGAGAAATTTACAGTCCTCTTCTTCCAAGTATTTCATTTCTTTGCACTCAGGATGATGATAAGCTATCACTTCCATGATGGACATCTTCTGAGAAGGGTTTTTGCTTCGCAGAAACCAGAAAGTGCGGAAGGAAAGCTTGATGACAAACTGCAGATCCTGAACAAAAAAAGCACAGAACACACAGAAAATGAAAACAACAAAAACTTCAGTTGTGATCATTAAATGTGTGAGAGAACCACTCCCACATTTCACCTAGGGCATGCACATGTTACATCAACTTTTCACCTGTAAAATTATCAGTAATTGCACAAATTGATTATAGTAAATTAAGTAAAATATTTTCTCAAAAGTAATGTTAAAACATTTATTTGTGGCCTGGTGTTATTCAATGTATTAAGCATGTTATTAAGCAGGGCTTCCACCCTGTTTGGTTTTGTTGTATTTTGCTTGTCTTTAAATTGTTTTCCTTTTCAGTTATAGTCCAGCCTTGAGCCAGGTTGTGACAAATTGGGGGTTCGTCCGGGATAAAGTAGTTTGGTAAAATAAAGCTTACTCCTGTGGCAATGGGGGTTTGTTACCTAGTATGTAGACATTTGGTGCATTTAGTATGTAGGCATTTAATATGACTACCCTATTTTACTCCATTCGGAGTAGAGTTAGCAGCATACAGTGGGTTAATAAGAGCTTTTTCACCTCAAATCTCACCTTATTGGCACGCAGTTCTGCCCAATCCAGGGAGAATTTCGCCACAGAGACAGACATGCCAATTCCTGGAATCCCAGTGGTCAGCACTGTCCTCACTGGCTTGCCGTCCTCCTTCTGTAGTCGGAACAAATTGTTCACACCAACGAAGGTGTCGGTGCTGGGGAACTGGTGAGTTGAGAGATGGTGTGATTCAACCTCATGGGAAGGGTGAACTCCTCGATACCCACAGGTGGAAATCTGGGGCTCAACGTAGATAATGTCTAGAAGATTCTGCTTCCCGGCTCTAACCACCCCCTCACGGATGACTGTGTGTTTTCTGATCAAATACTCCTTCAGATGAATACGGATCAATGCTGGTGGTGAAGAAAGATAAAAAGGAAGGTAAGAAATCTTTATGTATAATTTAAGCATCTTGCTCAAGGAGGACACTTATCTACATGGGGCCCACATTCTACCACACCTACTACACCTGCCTGTATACAGGAGTGTCATGTTGCTGAACACATTCTCAATCAATCCTAAATGCTATACCTGTGTGCTGACTAATGCAGGAAGCTTGTAATATCATTCCTGTTAAAATGAGAATATCACCAGTATTTGAGTAACATATCCATCAGGGGTGCAACATCCATCGATCATACCTTTCCCATGATGACACATTGTTGGTCTTTTTAGAGCATTAAGTGAACCCTATCCTGCTGAAAGGCTAAAGAGGTAAAAATCCTCCATCTGTTCACTGTATCCTAGTCCTACTTCTTTTTTTAAAGTGTAGGTTAAGTAAGGTTTTAAATCTCATGGTTGACATTTTAATTGTTCCCTTCAAACACCTTTCCGCAGAACAAAAATATCCTCTATTTTGAATATGTTAGAAGCACCATCCAAAAACTTATAAAGAGAGCAGTCTTTGCTCAGTTAAAGAACCTTTTGAGAAAATAATACCCATGGATAATATCAGTTACGTTTTGAAGGTCATAGTACAGAAACTGCTTGTGTTTTCATTACTGCTGTACTATGAACTTTCTTGAAACATGAAACATGAGCAAATTCTAGTAAAGGTTTCAAACAAGCTGTGAACAACCAAGAGATATCTTTTGCAAAAAAAATTACACAGCCACAGGATTCAGATTTCATTCAGACTGAAACCTGTTTCACCGGTATTAACCCATGCCAAATGTTCACTTACCTCTCTTGCACTGATTCCGTAGTTCATCTGCCTCTGCTTGCTTGCCAACACTTTCTAGAGTACTTATTGTGTGCATCAGGGATCGATCCTGGCCTGCACAACAGAGTTTTAATAAAAAACAAAAACAGTAAGCAATCAGTGAAAGGCTCCTTGTTTTCATTAACAAAACTGTTTGTGTTTGTGGTTGATGAAACAATAACTGGAAAATTAAGTAGATTTCAAATGTACAACTGTCTTCCAGATAAGTGTTTAAAAAAAAAAAGAGCTCACTTCACATAGAAAACAGTCAAACTCCGCTTCTCTAAATTTGAAACTCTATTTGTACCGTTCACACTGTGTGTACTTTCGCCTTGCATTCTTACCAAGGATCTCCAGGATCTTGTCCACAAAATCAAGAACGTCTCCTTCCATTACTTGTTGCTTGGTTATGCCTTTTTCCCATTGTAGAAACCACAACTTAAATTTGTACAGCTCATCCACAGTGAAGCCTGTCAGACTACTCTGGATACTCTATAGACAGAGAATAAATAATGAAAATACAAGTTAAAACATATTGCCTTAGATTCCCTGTGGGCCAGATATTGACAAGATTAAACTTTTTTTTAATTATTTATGAAAAACTGATTTGTTAGTTTTGCATTTTTAATGCAACAAATGAAGATTGTGAAGATTTTTTTTTTTTTTTTTTTTTTTTACAAATACACTAGACATCAATTGGTAAATGTTCTATTATTGGGATGTATCATAATCACTATCATTGTTATTTATAAAGTTAAAATGCATCATAAGTATCAAAAACAACAACTGTGAAAAAAAAAGAAAAGACAGCAGTGCAGATTATCATGCCTTAAATATATAGGGCAAGTCTTGTTCTGAGTGTAGTCTGCCTGGCTGGCTGTTCTCATCAGTCTGTATTGTGTCATCTGGTTCAACAGGTTCAGGTGGCTCTGGAGAATTAGTTATCAAAACTTCATCCATGTCCTCCTCATGGTCTTCTTCATAATCCCCCAGATCAGAAGACCTGAGAGACAATGGGATGGGAACCCCAGGGTTAAGGTCAAAAACTGCACAGCAAACACTGTCCACTGATCATAATTATGTTTAACTGCATTTTATCTCAAACAGAAATCACAAATACAAGTATACACTTGTATACATGAATAAACCATATATTGCATACTTTAAATGTTTGTCAGTATAAGTTTTAAAATACAATCAATCCATTTAAATAAAGTCATTCAAATCCTTTTTAAATTGAACTTTTCACGAAAAATACACATGACTGACATGAAACTATGGTCTTGTGGTTTGACTAAGACACACAAAGTTTTTTTGTCACATATTTGCATATTTTCCTGTCAAATTTCTGGCAAGTGACACATTTTTAAACAATGGAAAGATTTCCACAAATTTTACAACTACATATTGCAATATACTGACAATTATTACATTAATGTAAATAAACAGGGAAGTATATTAAATTACATTACATTTACTCATTTGACAGACGTCAGTTGTGTTTAAATTTTCTGATGCACAAGAAAAAGTAGCTATTGCTTGCCTTCACTACACATTTTACAGATCTACAGAGGGTGAGTGTTTGAGTGTGTGTCCTTCACCTGGTGTCAATGACAGCAGCTTCTGGTGGTTGTTGCTGTGTTGTCATAGTGTAGAGGGTCTCTGGAGACTCTGAGCGAATCAGCTGAAACCTGGCAAGAATTAACATGAGTCATACATACTGTATGAGCATTTCAACCTCATATTAGTCATTTCAGAGCCACTAAAAGTTCCACTGCTTTGTAACACTGTGCACTCAGATGTTGGGTGTAAATAGCCAGCCATTAGGTTTTACTGTAAAGAAGTAAAATAGAATATTAGCATTTACAAGTTGATCCTACTCTTAAACCAGATGGAACTGGATGAAGTTCCAAAAACATCAGCACTTAAAGGGGCTGGTCATGAAGCTGTCTGATGTGACAGGGAAATCAACATTAACCCCAATGTCCTTGATTATGAGCTAACTTCACATTTTCAGCTATGCAACTCTATGAGATCATGAAAAACACATTTAGTTGTTTTATCTTGGATATAAAGTTGGGTGATCAAATTTTACTGTTCAGTAAATGTAGAAGATAATCTTGAAAGTTTGAATATGGAAAGAAGCCCCTAGTATTATGTTCATCTTCTTAGTAAGACTGATTAAAGGCACTCCACTTAAGTCTCTGCAAACTGACATGCAGACTATACTAAAATTAACCCAAACCAAGGAGAGCCTGGATGGTAAGAAATCAAACTTGTGCGTTGGAATTTTTTGAAACATTTGGCACTTTTTAAAAAGCACAACACCGGCTCAGGTACAGGGTTAAACTGACCAGGGTACAGATCACAGCGAAAAATTTAAATTAGTAGTAATGTGAGGTTTATGCTATTTGTAGTAAAATGGCCAAAAGACACAAATGCATTAGGACGATGCTCAAAAATCAAACAAAGACAGTACCCTGTCGCCTCATGAGCATTCAATTCAGTTAGTACAGCAAACATTTCTTCATTTCCTTTGTTCTCCTCCTCGTCCCTCTTCTCTTCCTCCTCCTTGTCCCCCTCCTCTTCCTCCTCCATCTCTTCACTGTCACTTTTCATTGAACCATAGCTGGAGGGTGGCCTCTTCATCTTCTTCGTCTCCCTGTCAGTCCCCTGCTTTAAGATGCTGAGGGGACGAAAAAAGGTGAAGAAATCAGGACAATGTGTATTAAGTATTAAAAGTACTCAATGCAGAACAATGGCCACTATGACTGATATAATATCATGCTTTGTATCATTAGGTTATTATTAATCATTATAATATAAAAACAAAATTTTCCTGTTGGAGTTGGTTGAGGTGGATGTAATTTTTAACTTTTTTGTATAAGGTTATAACTAATGATTATTTTCATTATGGACAACTGCTGGTTACTTTTCAGATGATTCACAGATTGTTTGGTTTGAAAAATTCTGGAAATAGATGAGTTACATCTTCACCATGCTTGTTTTGTCAATTTAATAGTCTAAATCTGAAAATTATATTTAGAAAAGTTAAAATTAGTAAGGAAAATCAGCAAATCAGCAAATTTGTGAAGTTTGAACCATGAAATGTTTAACATGTTGGCATAAAAAAAAAAGATAAAACAATTATCAAAATAGTTACCTCTCAATCGACTAATCGTTTCAGGTGTATTTGCATAGACAGTTGGATAGTTTTAATTTATCATGAAGCATTTTATAAGTTTTTTATATGGTAAGCATTTTAAATTTACAACGTAGCTAACAATGAACTCTTGTCAAATTAATGTGGCGTAAAAAGTTCAATATTTCGCTCTGAAATGTGCAAGTAGGGAGTTACAAGAAAATACTCTAATGCAAATTTGTTGTAAGGGTAGGTTCCAACCATTGGTTAGTAACCGGCTACTAATACAACAAATGACTTCGAAAGCTAACGTGACTCAACGTTTATAGATTAAAGTATTGTAACTTGTCATGTAAAGAAAGGAACAAAATACGTCGTTAAATGACACAGCACTAAAATGGCAGGTAAACTCATGTCCGGCGACAAAAACCTTTTCGACAACACACACCTTTCCACTTCAGTGTCTGGGTCCATATCTCCAGTCGTAATAGACTCACACACCTCAGCAGTAGAAGGAATTTTAGTCGACTAAATGTTATTTAACGAAATAACTTTTCCATCCACAAAATGACTCCCCCGTGCTGACATTACTTTAGCATACACGCTGACGCTCTCCACTGTTACAGTTATGCTAACATTAATACTTGAGAAAACATAGTGGAAATTTTAAGACATAGAGGCGTTAGAAATGAACGTCTCCGAGCAAATAATCTATATAAAAAAGAAACTAAAAAACTATATGTTCAGTTCACCGGTCGTCCGCTTTTAGTCTTATTGCGCCATGTCTACTCAGCTCTAACTTTCGGTTTCGAGGGGAGGGTTTTTCCGGCAGCAACAACTGTACGACTTCCGGACCACATCCTTCAAAATAAAAGCATAATCTCCACATGCGTCTAAATTAACACCCACAAGCAGTCGATACAAATTATGTATCAAAATACTTATCCTGACGTTAATATTATCATGTCATTTGTACGTGTGTATGAAATAAACACCATGAATTCATAATCAGCCATACTGTACAACTGAAACTTGCTGAGCCTGAATTGTTCAAATGTAAAATTGGTGGTGACACAATTACTTCACTGCAATATTGTCCCCTTTGACTTTAATGCACAAATAAGATGTTAAATTACTTGTCTTGTCAATCACATACTAAAGTCACCATTGTCCAATATGTATTTTTTTTTTTCTGTTGCAAATGTAAAGACTGTGAGGGGAAATGGTTTAGGCCAAGAGTGTGTAGATATACACATACTGTATATATTTTGTGCACTAACTGTACATACATATTCATTTATGAAATGCCCTGACTGGCTACATTATAAATCCATCATTTAGCCAATCGGTAGTCTGTGGTTGATTTATTGTACATGACTGCATGGATATACATTCAGTTGACAGTTTTAGGTACACCTAGGTACACTTAAAACTAATGTAGTCTAATACAGCAGTCCTGCAATAAATCCTCCCGTCATGAAGGTTATGGTGTTGAGGTTTTGTTTAAACTTTTCTAGAGGTGTTGATTCAACTTTATGATCACTCTGGAGGATGTAGTTTGTGCTGCTGTTGCACCATATTGCATTATAGAGAGAAGTGTTTCTGTTATTTAGGCTACCCTCATCAATACAAATAGGGTGGACAAACTTGTTAGTGACTGAATATTATGACCTTCATGAAGGTTATTGCAGGACTGCTGTATTAGACTACATTAGTTTTAGCTAGATGTACCTTTTAAACTAACAACTGAGTGTACTTTAAAACCACAAAATTACCCTGCTTTTATTCTGAAGGGCATAGCAATAAAATCCAAACCACGATACCAGGAAGTCAAGTCAGCAGCACTGATTGGTGCTTTGTGGAATCACAAAGGTGACTCTTTTATATGTTCTCAAACAGCCAAGCAGGTGCAGTTAAAGCATGTTTAAATAATCATGAACTATAACAAAAACATGAATGACTGAATTTAAACTGACGTGTTCATGGAAAAACGCTGGACTTCAGTGCCTCCATTTTCCCCCATTTATAACATGTTGATACACACAATTTTGTATTTGAGACAATGGAGTCCAATTTTGTTGACAATTCCCAGTAGATCTTGGGATCTTTACAGCACTGCCTTAGCATTTTTTTCCTGTCAATCAGAGTCAGGATCACGTAAACTGGGCTTACATGATTTGTCAGTGCCTTTCAAATTGGACTTCCTATATATTAAATTCTTTAATTAAAAAGGCAACTCATTCTACCAACTGGGCAACAAGGACCAAACACAAATGAATGAGCTGACAGAATGAGCCTCCTCACTTAAAACACTTATTACATTGGTAGCTGATCCTGTGAGCAGCTCAAATAGTCAAAATTAAGCATATTACTTGGCTGAAGATGCTGAAGCTCATCAGAGAAGCAACCATGAGTACCATAATAATTTGACTAGTAGAGCTAGCTGTGGGATAGTACGCACAGGGTGATAGGCTGTCAAAAGCAATCCATGTCATTATCAATTATATTTTCAGAATATTTTGATGCTATGAAAGATATGTCATAAAATATGACCCTGCCTCAAACGTGAGGCAAATCTCTCTTTCAATATTACCTGGACCACCCATGGGCTGCACTCAGACTATCTGAGAATTGTAAGGACTCGACAAGCAGGCTTTTCCTCAATGTGTCATGTAAATGTTTATTAAGAAACATGTAAATATAATTACAGAAAAAATCAAAAAAATTAAAAAAAAATCAAACAAAGACAAGCTTTAAAGATTTTTTAAAAAATCCTGAAGGACAACAACAAAAAATAAGGAAGTATGATCAAGTAGAACTGTCCTCACACCTTCATCTTCCTCATTATCATCTGTGGGATTTAAAAGGAAAAAGAATTGATTAAACTAAAGCTCACAGAGAAACACATTGAAATACAACATGATTTTGACATTCAGTAAAAGCTGAAATTGTAAGGATTTGTTGTTAGTGTTAACTTGAGGAAAATATGTGGACACCCCTTCCTTTAAGTTGATGCATAAAAGAAACACACTGTGAGTTAACATTCTATGAAGTGAGAACCCTCAACCATCCTTTAAAAAATACCCTCATAAGAACCAAATCCCCATGAACTAAATTAAAATTTCATTTATTAACCTTTTACGACTTCCAGCAAGGTTTTTCTTCATTTACAGACACAGACTTCTGAAAACAGTGTTCAAATTCATCAATTACTGAGATGCAATGACTGAACACATATTCCAGGCAAATTCTTTAACTAATAGTAACCTCAGTAGTAGCTCCACTAACTGTGGACACAAAAATTATCAAGTATAATCAACACCTCTAACCAAGTGTCAACAAAAGTTAATAATTACACAATTCTTCAGCTTTAGACTTGATTTTAAGATGTTAATGATTTCATTTAAAGTTGTTAATGGTTTAGCTCCTAGCTATACTTGTGAATTGCTGATCCCCTACAAGCCACATTATTATCATTATTAGTATTTATAATACAGTGAAAATGAACCAGTAAAACAGCAAAGTAAATAGTGCAGGTTTGAAAACATTCAAATAAGGTTTTGGTAATCTTTTGAGGTAAAAATGTGAGAAATACTGAATGTACATTTCAAATGTGGGTGTGCACCATTTCAATTTAGCAAACAAAACAGCACAAGCTGCTTACAACTTGAATGGACAGCGCTGTGCGACAGGTGAACAAACCATATTTATCAAAAGAGTTGTAAGTAATCCAGACTATTAACATATCTCATATGGCTCATTGTGGCTGAATACCAAATGAGAAAGTTAATGAACTGTCTCTACCAACAAAAATAAAAAGCTGTAAAAAAAAAAAAAAAAAAAAAAAAAAAAAAACTCAGTATCTCCACTACCTGCTGCTGTTTGACTGTCAGCTGATAAAAATTCTCCATCATACCCACTGCCTCATATGCCACCTGCACTCCATCTAAGCAGCGGTTCCTACCCTTGCCAATACATAACAAGCTGCATGTTGGGATGGGCAGATCAAGTTCAATCAAAAAACTCAAAAACCAAAGAATTAGTTAAAAATGATTATTCAATTGTGCCCTGTAAACCCTGAATGGATTGTCTCTGTGTGTTTACCTTGCGAGCACTAGCAGTCAGTCCAGGAGACTTTGCAGTCCTGCTGGTGGTTTGTGGAGATTTCTGTCCTTTAGTAACTCTGCCTGCTCGTCCCACTCTAGTGTGAGGATTTCCTGAAGGTATGTTTTCTTGGTACTTGCGCGCACTTTTCTGAGCAGGCGACTTTGAACTTTTTCCTGGGGATTTTCTGGTGGAGCTGCGTAGTTTGTTCAGCCCCTTCTTCAGGTAGTTGTTGGCTTTAGGGGTGTTCTCAACAGTGAACATCATAGACTGCCTCCGCTCAGCCTGAGAGAATAACACAAGAAAAACTGTTGCATGAAAAAAAAAAATCATATGTACAATTGAGGAAACTTATCAATCCACCAGTCAATTCTAGACGTGTGTGTGTGTGTGTGTGTGTGTGTGTGTGTGTGTGTGTGTGTGTGTGTGTGTGTGTGTTCCTGTGCACTATATATTACACTCACTGGACTGAGGGCAGGGTGAAGCTGAGATCTGGAAGGACCACTGTTCACATTCTTGTTTTTGGGGGTTAGGGGGAAGCAGCTGGCCTTCATCTTTTTCTGTCAAATTGAGATAAAAACAAACAGGGTTAACAGTAAGTATCAGAAAACAGTAAATTCTGAACTCTAAACCTCTAAAGCAATTACATTATACATAGCTGTAAATTAAAGCAAAATGTACCTAAGAAAAACATTTATGTTGAAGGAAAAACAATCAAATACAAGGAAAACATTATGTTACAGAAGATGTAACAAATATGTGTGTGAATATTAATAAAACAAACCTCAGGCGAAGTGTTATGTACAGACAATGTAGATGAAGACCGCTTTGTGCCTTTCGGGCTTCTCAGCTGAGAGGAGCTGATTGTCTTTGATGGCAGCTGGCCGGGCATCAAGGACAGACGAGAACGAGTATTGGCTGCAGCACCTGACGGTCCCATCATGAGAGAGTGCCGGTGGGAAACGAGAGAGTCTTGCAGCTGCCCAGGCATCATGGACGCCCGACGGATTGTGTCAGATGGGTCACCTGTACGTAGTTCTTCATCTGTGAAAATGAATGCACCGCCACGGCCAGTCTAGAGGAACAGACAGGGAGGGATTACATGAAACTACTGGGAAAAGAATGAAGGGCACAAAGTGCAACAAAAATACTGTAATATTTAAAGCTGCCATCTTAATTATTCAGCATGTTCAAACCGGCCACTCGAAAAGTCAGCTGCTATAACCACTGGTCAGCGTTGTGGGTAGTAGTCTAGGTAATATGATTTTAGCCAGTATCACCAGATTTACAGTAGTAAATGAGCAACTGTATGCCTGGTGTGTTTACTGTGTGTCCAAGTGTCCTTCTCTCCTCACCTCAGACTCCACAGGGTAGCTGCTCTTTAGATGAGGAAGACAGGCCTTATTCCTGCTCTGGAGCTCAGCAATCCTCATCCAATCTTCAGGCGCTCCCTCTGGCTCATTCTCTGCCCCCACACAAAATGTACTAGTGGCTGAAGATAGACAGATGTAGAAAAAAGTTACATACACATCTTTGAAAAATCTCAGTTCTTGACTACTGTAACTGTATACTGATCAGTTACCATTAATCAATAACTAGTTTGAGCTGCATTCCTAAACACTGATGATTTAAATCATTAATTGGGAAGCACCAGAGTTGACTCTCTGTCTATCTGTAATAGAACCGTGATTGAAATGTAAGGCATTGCAATGCAGTCATCACGGTCAGGTGACATGGTTTGCTGCTCCAGTGCTGAAGTGCTAATTCAGCTAAACTACTCTTAGTGTACTCTTACATTTGTACTACCTCCTCTACTGTCATACCGGGTAACTGACTCTTTGGCTGTGAGGAAATGTAATGTTTTCACATCATCGTCTTATAGGTAAGACACAAGAACCATGCAGGCTGTTACAAGAGTCAAGCGTGAGGCAGCTTCTGTGGACGAGTTGCATTGTACTTTAAGTGGGGGAAGGCAGTGAATAATACTATTCTCATAATCATAGGTAAGGTGTATTGAAGAAAAAAAAACATCACAAATAATGTTGAATGCTTATAAGACCATGGCAATTTAAAATGCAGATCATAAAATGCACCATTGTGGCCTGTTAATATGGATAACCCAGGTTTCTAATGACATTCATGTTTCTTGAAGTAAAGTGGAGCTGTAAACAACAACCAGTTATCCGGGCTTCAGGATATGAAGCATTTTCAGACAACTTCCTGATAGAACTACAAAGATTAGTCAATTAACTGATAGAAAGAAATTTAATCAGCAATCAGCACTACCTATTAGGAAGAAATGCCAAACATGTGATGGTCCCAAGTTCCCAAATGTATTTGAAAATTTATTTGAAAAGCATTTTCTTCTTGTCTTGGTCTTATACATTATAGTAAATTGAATATCATCAACGATAATGATTAATTGCAGGCCTAAATCTATATTAACCACATGCAGTTGAGAAAGATAAATGAAATGTAACCGTTTTCCCTTGTGGATTCCTGCCCTGCATACTGTTTTGTTTTTTTCCCCAGCCTGACCTCTCAATTTTTCACCTTTCCACACAACCTCCTGTGAGTCAACCAAATATCTACTTACTCTGTGAATTGATTGTGCTCCGTCTGAACCCTGGAAGACCAATGAGTTGATCGCTGGCAGCTCCCGTCATTCTGGCAGGTGTGTCAAACAGCTCCATAGACACGGGTCGTGCAGAGTGAGCACTGGAGAGGTTTGGGTGGGAGCGAGCTGAGACCAGACTGTAGAAAGTGTCATCACCTTCATTGCAGCCTGGGGTTTTCTACGGATCAGAGTTAAACAAACAGTCACTTATGGCTACAGTGATAATGCAGTGAGAGTGTGGGGATGTTTTTGAAAGGACATCTTAAAAGATTCAGAGTTTGCATTTTTACACCCCTGCAGTGCTCATTAAAAAAAAGGTAAAACAACATCTTTGTCAAAGATAAGTATTTTAAACAAATAAAGAAAAAGAGTTACAAAGCCAAACAATTATGTGCAGCTGAACCCTCAAGATCCACAAAGTTTTCCAACTTCATTGGCATAAAGACTACATTTCAGAAAAATTGAGAATCACTATGATTATTAAAATGTACAGTGATTGTTCAAAGTCTTCAGCAGTGTGTGTGCAATACTATGAACATGCTGAACATGCAGTGTGCAGGTAAGTTTCCGCCACCTTGGTCAGAGTGATGTTTATAACCTGCGTGGTCCTGCGCCGTTTGACAGATGAACTTGGATTGTTCCGGGCTGAATCCAGTTCCATTTTGTTGTCTGTACTGGTCCTAGGTGATGAAAAGGAAAACAATAGTTAATACCAAGTATGGTAGAAAAAAATGTGATTGTGGTTCCACTAAATTCAGAATATTGTTTGTATAAGGAAGAATGAATTACCTGTGCAAATTTAAAAAAAAAAAAAAAAATGCTAAATATTACCCAATAATGACCTCTAGAGGAGCTTAAGTAACTATTTGTTGCTGCATGTGGTTCAACATATGAAGCCTAGAGTCAGGACAACTATTTTCATTTGGGTTGGCTAGACTGAAATTTATTTTAAATAACTGTAAATGATATCATAAGAGTTCCATCCATTTTACTTCCATTTTCAAGTGATATGATGTTATTCTTATCAGATATATGATTAGAAATGGAAACACGGATAACATACTCAGGCCAAATAAAAGAATTTAAAATGGTCTTGAAGAGCATTGCTTTGCAATCATACTGGTGTTTAGGCTAGATGACAGGGAACTTCAAACATACAGTATTATACTTTTTTATACTACGTAAAAAAACTGACTGGACTGATTTTGACTAAAATCCTAAAATCTCACAGGAATACAACAAGAAAAGCAGCTGAACTTTCCAAAATACATGTTGACAAAATAATGTAGGGCACTGAATGCATTTGCAATTCAAAGACGCCACAATTTTAACAACTCTGTGACATACCTGTTAATCTGTCTAGTGTTTATTGGTGTGAAATACAGTGTTTCCAATGAATCCGCCTGTAGACCCCGACGTTTGGCTGCCAAGCGCTCTGAACTGCGAACAAGTGGTGTGCTTGATTCATCAGGTGCTGAAAGTTTCCTGCAAAAGGTAAGGAACAGTGTTGTGCAATGTGAGAAATCACAACAAATTACCACTATGCCTCTAATGTAAGATTTTATTGCTCCTCTGCTTTTCCCAGGTTTTGTTTCTTCCATGTTCATATTGTTGGTGCAGGAAAAAGGGCAGGCTAAAAAGCCAACTTTCAGAGATGTCTTTGGAACAATGGGCATTCCTTGAAAACTAACACCAACCCTACCCAAAGGTCAAGTCATTATAAATCAATATAAAATTCTAAAAACTCACACAGGTGAAAAGCAGGCACTAGATTAGCTTGAAATTGAGTTTTTAAAAAAATATATTTTAATATTTAAAAATATTCAATTCGAACAATTTTGGGTGAAAAACTATTGAGAAATGTGAATGCTTTGAGCAGTTTTAAACCACAAAGCAGCTCTTTAGAGGATTGGTGGACCTGTAATATGTTTCTATACATTTAAAAAAAGAACTAATAAAACAGAAATGGCTGGATTTCATGAAACTGTACAGAATTCTATGGTCCTTTTTCATTCTACTTATCTGGGAGGAAAATTACCTTGTGTTGTTCAAAGAGTCTTCCAGAGAGCTCTGGTCCAGGCTATCAGAGCTCATAGTCCTCTTCACCCTCATCTGAATACTTGAGCGTGTGTTGGGAATGTCCAAGTGACACAAGTCTGTTGCACTTCCTTCATTACTATGAATCTTATTCTGTACCCGCAGGATATGGTCAGCATTGGCCAGCTAAAAGGTGGACAAATGTAGTGAGAAATCAGGGTTAAAAGTGTGGAAAATGCCCTAAATCCTTGAACTCAGAAGGTTTCCTTCTTTTTACAATAGCTGAACAGTGTTGCAGTTTAATATTTCTGAGAGTGTGTACTCATGCTCACTCCTTTCAATTCTCTTCAAAATACAATACCAACCTGCGCCTTCAAATTGGCCACTGTGTTCAAAAGTTTTTTCTCACTGGTTTGGGCCTTCTCCAAATCCCGTTGAAGTAGCTTATTCTCCGTGGTAATAGCGTTTACTTCACTCTCTTTAACTTCTAAGGAATGCTTGAGTTCAGCCACCTCCTGTTGGCTTCCCTGGAGAAGCTGCTTCTTGGCATTGTAATGACTCATTGCTTTCTCCATCTGTGGCATTGCAATGATAAAACAATTATCTTAACATCAGTGTTTCGTTCCAGACTGCTCATAAGATAGCAAACAGATCAATCAACCATCAATATACATGACAGTGTGATACAGGAACAAAACTAATTGATGTCACTGGTCAATAAGAAACAGGAAGAAATTAAAAAATGCTCAAATAACTTTTGACTGAAAAAATGAAATGTACACAGAGATATGTGTGAATATGGATTGTTTTGTGATTTGTGGTTACACAAACCTGTCCCTTGTAGTGTTCTGCTGCCTCTGATTTAGATGAGAGCTGTTGCTGTAGGTCTCTCTTCAGCATCTCAATTTCTTCAGTTTTTTCATTCTCTTTCAAGATTTTCTCCTTCTCTCTTTCTCTCTTCAATGTTTTCAGTTCCTGCTTTAGCACAGATTCCAGTTTACAGGAGGCTGTGTTCTCTCTCTCTATGGCCTGCTTGGCTTGAGCAAGTCTCTCCTTCTCAAGGGCCATGTCTTCAAGCTGTTTTTCGAGAGATTTCTGACCCTTTTCCGCCTGATGTATCCTGGCCATGAGTACCTCTTTTTCCTGAACAAGAGCCTCTTTTTCCCTAAGAGTGACAACCTGCAGCTCGTGCACATCCTCTTTCAGTCTGAGCTCTGCAGCATGTCTCTCTTTGTGTTGGTTCAGCTCTGCATTTACTGAGACGAGCTGCTGCTGGAGGAGGTCTATCTGCTCAGTGGACTCCTGTCGAGTTTTAAATAACATCTGCTCCTTAGCCAGAAGTTTCAGAGATATGTTATTCACTTCCCCTTTCAGATCCTGGATCTCATGTTGAAGAACATCTGTCTGTTTGGAGCTCTCCTCCTTTATCTCAGCCAGAATTTTCTCATTGGCTTCAGCTTCCTCTTTAGCCTTTTGTACCAAGTAAGCTTGGGCAGTGACCTCCTCTCTGAGAATGTCGAGATTTTGGTCTTTATCAGCTATGAGTGTGTTGACAGCAGACAACTCTGTCTGGAAGATCTGAAGCTTCTCTTCAGCCTTGAAGAGGAGGCTTTCTTTGTTACTCTGAGATTCTTTGAGTTTTTGAATCTCTTCTTCACATTGAGTCAACACATCTTCCTTGGACTGCATATCTTCCTCAGCCTTCCTCAGTGAGGAACCAAGAGTCTCCACCTGTTCCTTCAAACCTTGGAGTTCTTGATTTAGCAAATCCGACTGCTCTGAGCTGTCAGTCCTCAGCAGTATCATCTGTTCCTCTTTAGCTTGGATTTCCTCCCTCATGCTCCTGACCTGATCCTCAGAATGAGACAGCTGTTGCTGCAGAAGCTCCTTCTGTTGAGCACTCTCCTGTTCCTGCTTGTTAAGCATAACTAGCTGGGTCTGAACCTTCTCCTCAGCCTTTGTGAGAGAGTCAACCATGTTATCTAGTTGGTTTTTTAGACATCTGATCTCTTGCTGTAGCATGTCAGAATGTGAGGAGCCCTCTTTCTTTAGTGTGACTAGTTGTTCCTCTTTAGCCTGGATGTGTTCCCTAAGCCCTTTCATCTCCTCCTCAGTTTTTGTCAGCATGTTTTGATGTGTATCCTTTTCCTGAGAAATCTCCAATTCTTTTTGAATCAGCAGATTTTCTTTAGCCTGAACCTGCTCTGTTGCAGCCTTCAGTGATTCACCCAAACTTTCCACTTGATTCTTTAGATTCTGGATCTCATTTTGTAGCACTTCTGACTCCTTGCAGTTCTCAACCTTTAATATGTCTACCTCATGTTCTTTAGTTTGGATCTCCTCCCTCAGCCGATTTAACTCCTTTTCAAGGACTGCACTGTGATTTCTAAGTGCCTCAATCTCCAAAGTGCTTTCCTGCTCCTGCTTGGAAATCAAATATTCTTTAGCTTGAACCTGGTCTTTGGCGACATCAAGAGAATTGCTCATGCTTTGTATTTGTTTATTCAGGCCCTCAATCTCCTGCTGTAGCAATTCAGAGTCTGCAGAAGTCTCAGTCTTTAGCTGAACCAACCGTTCCTCCTTGGCATGAATCTCTGCGTTTAGCTTCTTCACCTCATCTTCAGACACAACTAACTGCGCCTGGAGTGCCTCCATCTGCTCAGTGTTCTGCAATTGCTGTTTGGCAAACAGATTTTCCTGTGATTGCAAATTGTCCTCAGCAGACCTCAGTGAGGAACTAAGACACTCCACTTGTTTCTTTAAATCACAGATCTCTTGATGAAGCAGTTCTGACTGCTCTGAACTTTGATTTTTTAACACATTCATTTGTTCTTCTTTAGCTTGGATCTCCTCCTTCATGCTCCTTACCCTGTCTTCAGAAGCAGACAGTTTTTGGTCCAACAGCTCCTTCTTTTGAGCACTCTCCTGCTCCTGCTTTTTAAGCATAACTAGCTGGGTGTGAACTTGATCCTCAGCCTTTCTGAGAGAGTCATTCAGACTTTCTACTTGGCCTTTTAGACCTTTAATCTCTTGCTCCAGCAATTCAGCCTGTTGAGAACTCTCATTCTTTAGCATAACAAGCTGCTCATTTTTGACCTGTATCTCTGCATTTAGCTTCTGAACCTCCTCTTCACAGGTTGTGACCTGCTGTTGGAGTCCTTCCCTTTGCTGGATATTCTCTTGTTGGGTTTTAGCCAGTAAATCTTGCTTAAGTTGAATTTCCTGCTCAGCCTGTTTGAGAGATGAGTTAAGGTCTTCCACTTGGACCGTTAAGGTTTGGATTTTGTCATTTAGGATTTCTTGCTCATTAGACTTCTCCAGAAGTAATTTGGCAAGCATTTTCTCTTTTGCTTGAATTTCACCTTTGACTTTTTTGGTTTCATCTGTAAGAACAACAGCTTCTTCTTTGAGACTGTTAATTTGTTGGTCTTTGTCAGCCAAGAGAGAACTGGCAGCAGATAACTTTGTCTCAAGATCTTTCACCTTTTCATCAGTCTCTCGGAGAAGGTCTTCCTTCTCTTTCTTAGTTTCTTTTAGTTTTTCAATTTCTTGTTCACAAGCAGCAATATGGTGCTGTAGTCTGGCCATCTGCTCAGTTTTCTGCTGTTCAACTTGCTCAAGTTGAAGCTTGAGATTCTGGATCTCTTGTTGAAGGACTGCTCTCTGCTCAGTGATTTCCTTTTGCAACTTTTCCAAAATTTCATCCTTGGCTTGAATTATTTCTTCAGTGTGGCATTTCTGTTGCTTCATGAGTTCTTTCTGTTGAATAATTTCTTGTTGGTACTCTGCTAGCTGATCTGTTTTGGCCTGAATATCCCCCTCTGCCTTTTTCAGAGAGAAAAATGTACTCTCCAGTTCATTCTTCAAACTGCTGATCTCAGTCTCCAACAGTCTCTGGCAATTTAAGAAAATAAGTTAGTAACCATCTAATCCAAAATGGATTTTAAAAATTTGAGAAAAATGCAGACTATGCACTTTATTATATAATGTTATCTTTTACATAGAAGTGTGCACTTTACCTCCATTACAGGCCCCATATTCTCTCCTACTTCTTCCTTAGTGGCCCTGCTTATTTCATCCTCCAAACAGGAAATCTTTCCCTGGAGGATCTGAATCTGTTCAGTCAGGAGCTCCTGAGAAACAAAGAGTATAGCATAGTGCATTATATCCCCTTTGTGTAGATAGAACCCAGTTTCTCCGTTCAGTTTTAGCCTATGAAGGTCAAATTGATGTCAACCTGACAGACCAATAGAACAAGGGTACTAGGATGTCCCTGCACATTAATGATTGTTTGATTAATGATCTACGAGTTGTTATTACATGTTAAGTGACACATTTTGTAGTGTTTTTATATACCCAACATTTAAACTATAACATAATATTGTTATGTAACATAATTATTGATTTGAATCCTTAGAAACACATACGATACCTTTTGAGCATTAGCTTGGTTGAGCTCAGACTGTAGGTCGCTTGTTTTGCTTGTCCACTCCTCCTGAACTGATGCTTGGGTTTCTGTCAGCCTGCCAACTTCTGCCTCAAAGATGGCCAGCTTTGAACAGACTGCCCTCATCTGAGAAAATATGGGGAAAGCGTTTATAGTCTGTTCTCAGTGAAAGCTTTGATATCAACATTCCAAGTAATGTGAAAGGGTTGCCACTAGTGAGACTTGACACCACCATCATCCGCATGTTAGCTTCAAGATAAGTTTGCTCATGTGGATATTTTCAAGGATGTAAGACTTATATGACTGTTATTGACTGCAAATCCCATAAGATAGAAGTCAAAGATTCTTTTACAGCAAGAGAAACTTTGCAAGTGTCATTACCTGGGAGGAAAGTACACCATTTTCTTCTGTCAGTTCATCCACTTTACGCTCCATAAGTGAGGATGTACTTTTGAGGTCTTTATTTTGCTTTAACATTTCATTAAGATGTATTTGTAACCTAAGACCAAAAAAAAAAAAAAACAGCAAAGCAGTTTATTCACTTTTCCACCAAAGTCTTAGTGTTTCAGACATGTTTAGGTATGTATTAAATATTTTCTTCCGCATACAAAATGTGAGACTTGTTACAAATTATTATTTGCAATAAGTGTTGTTATCATTGTCATGCATTAATAAAATGCATGACAATGCACTTACAGTTAAAAAAAAAATCTATATTTCAAAAATTGACTTAGCTCTGTCCTGCGCACTTACGTGTTGCTCTTGGTCTCGAGATCATTGATTTGTTCCCTGGTAACCTGCTCCCTGTCACCTTGATCTTCTTTCAGCTTATCCAAGCGGTACTGCAACTGGTTAATGTGACACTCTGAAGAAAACAATTACATCTAGTTAACTACAGTAGAACTTTTACAGAACACCCAAAGTTTGTTAAACATTAGATGTCAATGAATCAAATCAAATTGTGAATCATACACAAACATTTCGATGTTGTACCATTCTGTGCAAGGAGCGCAGTCTTGCTGATCAGCTCTCTCTCCAACCCATCTCTGTAGTCTCTCTCTTTGACCATCTGTCGTTGCATCTTTCTCAACTGAAATTTAGGGGTGTTCATAATATCCTGCAAAGGAGATTTACTGTGGGAATAAAAGCAGACAGACAAAGTAAAGATTTATAATGAAAATGCTAACATCCCATGGACCTTGGATAAGGAATGACTGACATAAGGCATGTGTATTAGTCTTAATGATGATATTGATGATATGCTGTTTTGTTATGGTGTGAAATCAAAGATCTTAGTTACTACAAGTTTAGCTAAGCTTGGTGGATTAAGCTGCTCATGCTGATAAAAAGCCTAACTACGGGTTTTCATGAAAATGAACACAAACAAAGCTGTTTTCTATTATTGACAAGCATGTGCATGATCACAAAACATTATTTCAAGAAACTGTGGTTTGTATTATTGTAAATGATCTTAATCACATTTGATTAATATGTTGAGCACTATGCTGGATAAATTCAAATCCACACTGATACCTGACTGAGGAAGAAGCCACAGTTTGCATGTCCACAAATGTGATTTTCTGTGTCCGGTGGAAGACGGGCGAGTCTTCATCTGAGAGCGAGGAGATTGTCGGCACACTGGAGGTAGAGGTGGTTGCTGATCGTGCAAATATTTCACGGGAAACAGGCAAATCTTTAAAGAGATAGGTTTTAACAAATTTACAGCTTGCACGTTAACTTTAAGGCAGAAAGCTTGTGTTATCCAGCAGCATTGTGTGTATGACACTAATTTTGCTTAATATGACATAATCAAGACAAGGAAGACATAAATTTGTGACTTACTTCTCCTTGCCAAATGGGCTTCAAGTCCATTGCTCAGATAAACACAGCCCTCACTCTCCATCACAAAGGAACCAGTTAGAATTGCTATCTCGCGCTAACAAACAAGAGGGGGAATATATATAAATTGGCACAGAATTAAATGGTAGCACAGCACAGAATATGATGAATAAAATGTTATGTATGTCTCAGTGGCTGATACAAGACAGAAAAACAGCTCTCTGCTTACCTCGCCATCACATTCCAACATGTTAAGAGTGCAGCGGTCGTTCATCATGTCATGGTACACAAGCAACAGAAGCACCTGGTGATATCATAAACAGTGAGTAAGAACGGGTCTATGTTGTCTATGTTTTTTTTTTTAAATATTTATTTCTTCTTTGTCTTGTACCTTTGCAATTTCTACAGTAAGGTTGATGCCATCTCGTATGTTGTCCCAAGATAATGAAGTGCCTTTGGCTGCACTAAATCTGCAATCCCCTAATAAACAAAACAGATAAAGATATGTTCATTCTCAAAGGACAGCATTATTCAACATCTGTCTGCAAGATATTCAGAGTAACAAGCAAAAACAATGGTTCATAGGGTGTGTTCAATACACCCTAATATCACTGACTAGCACAATTACAGGTGCAACAGGGCACAACCAAGACCACACCCAACAGTGATGGGAGGTGTGGTGAAAGGAGCAAAAGATACTCTGACCTACCACACTGACATTTTAAGAATACAGCAAACTTGCTTGCTGTGATAATCATGAATGAAAAGGTTTAGATCATACATGTAGTGAGCACAGTGACAGGTCTGGGAGATCCTTTCATAGCACAATGACTGGAAGCAGTGGGAGGAAAGAAAAGTCTAGCACTCTAAAATGCTAAAAAAAAAAAAAAAGGGGGTGATACATCATTTCCCAGTCTCAAATGAAACCAGAGACTTTATGACAACTTTTTGGTAAACATATTGACTGGAATAAAATCTGATAAAGAAACTCACTTTCCACAAAGTCTGCAATGAGTTTGAACCGTTCCTCAATGGAATGACTGAAACAGGGGTTGGGTTCTTTCTTCCTGAGATGACACGAAGACAAAAAAAGAGGAAAATGGAAGGTTCATTCCAAAGAAACGCCACCTTTACACCTAAAAAACCCACTAACAGGAGAAGCCATGTTTAAAATGAAAAGTAAGGCTGGTTAACAGTCAATGACCCTTCCCATGGTTACACATACAGTACCAAGCATTTCAACACATCGCTTCTACTTACAGCATATAAACAACTTTCAGTAAGATTGTCCCATCTTGTAGATCAGGGACAGTCATTTCTCGGTCGGATAGTTTTATGCTGTTGACCTGTAAATAGAGTTTGAAAAGTCGGTTCAATACAACTGCAACTATTTAACGTTAGTTAGCCTTGCTGGACTCAACGTATTTACACCATATGACTGATGTTACTATCAACTTACCCAGCCGAGAAGAGCTTTAACACCCAAGTTAATCGCCATCTCGGCTGACCCTTTATCTCAAAGGGACTTCAACCTGGAAGAGAAAAAACAACTTCTGAACAAGCTTGTCTAGCTAGCGATGCCAATCTAGTAAATGGGCACATCTTAATTTAGCAGCGGTCGTTACCGTTAACATATTTCCATCTATTGTGACTCACCTTAAAAGACAAGGACTTTGACCACTTTTCTGTGTATTAATTCCAGTATATTTTCTCTGAGGTTCTCTGAAGAGAGGTGCAGACACAGCGACTACATGAAGCTACAACTGTGAAATAAACAGTTCTGAGACAACGCACAATATTCAAAAAGGGCTGTGGAGATTGAACCAGCCAATCCGTTCGCATGTATCGACGCATCAGAAAAGAGGCGACATTGATTGGTTTAAAGGCTGTGCGTCACCTGAATAATGCGCTCGTTACTTACGCCGGGGCGGTCGGTGAGGAAGTAGGCGGGGAGACGCCACTAAATTAAAGTTTAAATTGCACCCTCTCTTCGCAGTCTTTCAATATTACGATTATTTTATTTGTTTTGTCTTATGTTTGTGTGGCATTAGTCTCAGTAGTCAAGTTTGAGCTGCTCGAACCTGTCTTAATAAAATCTATGGGTACTGACTCCGCCATCCCTGATGAATTTCGGAGTACGCCAGTCAAAATGTGTCAAAATGAAAAGGGATTTCCAGCACGCACGCGCGCACACGCGCGCGCGTATTACTTACTAAACTAACTGTTTGTATTTTTACAAATGCTCATATTGTACTGAAATCCTGTGAGAATACGCAATCCCATCGTATTCTAACATAACTACAATTCCCATAACGTACCTGTTTGTTTCCTTGGAAACATGTCGTGTTGTCTCTCGTACAGGTAACTAGCTAAATCGACATTGGGCTTTCCAAATAACGTAAGAAAAGTAGCGTGTTGCCATTACTTGCTTAACACTGTGGGTAAGTGTATGATATTTGTGATTGGGTCGAAATGGTTGATTTGTTAAAGCTTGGCTTGTCTGTGTATTGCGTATACAATGTTATGATGAAGCCTTTGAGGATTAATATCTCACTCACCTGTAATTTGTCATAACGTCACTATCCTCCCAACAGGTGAGTGAACCTTTTACAGGTGTGACTATGTATGGAGCTCCTGTGGATTTATCTTTTAAACACATCAGCAGTTTGGCAGGTAGTACACTGTCATATTCCTCTAAGGTTTTTCTCTCCTTATATTCACACTAATGTTTATGTCCTGTATTATCACACAACATTATTACAGTTGTAATGGCTGCACATTACAGTGTACTGCTGTATAGCCACTTAATTATAACCCAGAAATAAGTTTTTTAATATATCAAAATATTGTATGTAGATTTTGCTAAACTTGTACATATAGGCTGTATATGTACTTCTCTAAGTGGATGCATGTACAGTATAACCAAACAACTCATTCCATCATCAAGCCAGTACCTAATATTCACTATTTCTTATACTTGTGGTCTCAGATGCATGGACAGAGGAACCCACCAGTGGCCTACGGCCTTTAAAGAGAAATTCAGAGATGAAGTACCAAAGCCACTCACTGCGTCTCAATAATAACAACATCACTGACCTTCATGACCTCCAGAAGACTGTTAGCGACTTCCTGGCTGAGCCATTACAGCTCGCCTGGCTGGACCTTTCATTCAACCAAATCACACATGTAGAACATGTGAGCTTTCTTTGCATGCCTTGTTTGGGTGCGGTTTTCCTGATTTTACTGTGGCATCAATTATAGAGATGTATATTTTAAAGAGATATCTGTTTATCGACACCACTCACATCTGTTTTTAATAATGCAGGAGTGATTCTTGTTAGATTAAACGTCTGCAATTTGGATGAATATGTGTATTTGTGTTCCAGGTTTTGTGTGAGCTGCGTGAGCTGCGTGTGTTGTATCTTCACGGTAACAGCATTTTTATTCTGTCAGAGGTGGACAGACTGGGAGTGCTGCCACATCTACACACCATCACTCTACATGGAAATGTCATTGAAGCCAACAAAGCTTACAGGTGGAGACTGTCTTTGAGTAAAGTTATCCCAACACACATCACACACACATCCTGCACAAACATATTATGTCTGGTTGTGCGATACCTTTACTTAACAGATATTGTTTTGTGGTTTTTTATAAGAACATAACAATATTATTGAGCATAGCGACAGTAGCACCCAGTAGCACCCCCATAGCTGCTGGATGTTTGCATACAGAACAGAACCAAAAACAGAGTCAAAGTCAGCACCTCATACTGTCATACACTTCAGAGGTGTAGAGTGAGGGACTACTCTTGCGCAAGAAGAGTGCAATTACATTGTGAGTGTGTGTGTGTCTATGTGAGAAATGAATGCTTGGCAAGCTTGTAGGTGCATAATGTTCTAACAGGTGCTTAAATGTAAATCAAGCTCATATTACAGGTCCTAGTCTGCATAGCAACACTACTTACAAACACACACACAGCAAGAGGGCTGCTGGTTATACCTGATTCCACTGAACTGAAGAGCTTTTTGATTAAATTGTATCGCAATTTCTAATATATGTGTAGCACCACTAAAGTAGAGATAATGCCAAGCAAAGAGAAACCTCTTCAACATTCAGTTTGGATTTTTCTGTGAAGACACATAAAATGTACATAAACTACGTAGTCCACATGTATAATTGTGCATGTCTTTCTGTGTTAAGGAATCGTGTGATTAATGCTTTGCCTCGGTTAAAGACAATGGACTTCAGTGCTGTAACACGGCAGGAGCGAGTCATGGCAAAGATCTGGCATCACAGCAACAACCACAGCAGACGCAAGGAAACTCTCCAGTGACTGCTCACTCATCTCCATTGTGGTGTGTTAAAATCATAGTTTCACTCAAATGACCTGTGCTCCACATCCACTGCTGAAAAACTTGTACAATATTGAATATGCAGTATGTTTGCCTGTGTATATCTGGTCATATCTGCATTGTTATTGTTTGTTTATTTTTTTTTATCTACTGATATGAACAATTTATTATTAGATAGTCCAAACAGGAGTCAGGGCTACAGCTTTCCAAAACAGTCTGATAGTGAACAGTGAGTGATCCTGAGATATCGGCTCTCACATGCTATAGATGCATGTCAATTCTTTAATATTGTTGCAAACATGGGTGTGGATTGTGGAATATTTTACATTTAACCTTGGCAGATGCTTTTATCCAAAGCAACTTACAAGTGAGGGACATCACTAAAGCTATGCTAATATTTGAATATTGTTATGGATTATCTTGCTGTAACAAAGAGAAGTAGTTATTATTGTCAGTGATGGTCTCTGAATTACTGCACCAGTTACTTCCCAGATATAAGCATGTGGATGTTAATATTTATTTAATAAGACGCAGGTGCTTATGTTGAAAGTCTTTAATGAATTAATTAAACCAAAAAAAAAAACAAAACAAACAAAAAGAAAAAAAAAAATCTTAAAACTTTTTGGTACTAGCCTAAGATATTACAAACATATTTCAGGTAGTATTACACATTTGAGTAACAAACAAAACTGAAAAAAATGCCAAGAACCCCTTGCAAAAAGCTCAAATCAATTGCGTGGTTGAAATAATCACAGCCTGGCAGATCATCCCTTTAGAGACTGAAGAGCAGCTCACCATGCTCACTGCCCACGCATAGTCATGTGCTCTCCTGTGCTCTCCTGTGAAGAGCAAATATACATTTAAAACACAAATAAATAATCACAAAAAGGTTTCGGATCATTTTATCTGCTGTAGTACATAGATTGTTAACGCCCCCCCTCCCAACTCCCCCACACTGCTACAATGGTTAGTTTCTGATTAATATGAACAACTCAATCATATTACAATCTGCAGCGAAAAGCTTTGCAGGCCTTAAAAGTGTTCGTGTTTCATAAAAACATTTGTAATCACCACAAGACTTTAGCCAATCCTGGCCAATGAACTCTCTACAAAAAGAAGAACTTCATACAATCCATCATCTGTTTTTATATTCAATCAGAAAATTCTGTACAAAGAAGGCATGAATACACGATATCTGTCCCTGCACCCTCTACACACCCAACTCCTTCATCTCTGTATGTCTCCACTGCTATTAAATATGTGAAGGTCTGGGATTTAAAGAGTCTGCCAGCTCATTATTTTAGTGCTAGAAAACTGCAGAGGACAAATTACTGTCTGTAAACTTGAGAACTTGTGCCCCAAGAAAGCTCCAGCCGTTCCCGCCCCCTTGTGACATTAGTAGGCCCACCCAGCACCCACCCAGCTTGTGTTTGCATCCTCACCCACCACAGGACACCAACCATGGACAGGTCACTCAACTAAAATAACAGATCACACCCTGGACAACAAATTACCAACCTGTTTCACTGTCAGTTTTTAAACATTATTACAGCTAAAAATGTCAAATGAAATTTACTCAAATCAGGTTAGTTCACTGATTCATGTTGATGCAGAGGGACACCAGATTACTGTAGGATGTTTGATACCTAGATCTTGCCAGCATACATCATTACAACCCTTTAAATTATAATGACAACTTTATCTTAACAGAAAACATATTCTTTTCTTTGATTCTCATCTTTACATATTTCTTGCTGTGCAAGGAGAAACACTGGGGAATGGGCAGTGTCAGAACAGAGTTAAAGACACACAAAGTGCAATCTTTAAGCCCCGTTGCAAGTTTTTTTTAATCCAGATAAATGGTTAAACTACTCAACCACTGAACTTGCACATATGGTACAGTGATAATTTTGGTTATTCCATGCCAGTGAGATGAATCATTTCTCTTATTCCAGTAGAGATTGTATGTAAGTAAATACAGCAAAATCCAATGCCTTGTGCCAAAAATCCTACAGCTCTGCCAAAGGTGAATATACTGTGCATTCTTCCATGCCTCCTGATAACAGTCTGGGGTGTAGAGCTAGCCTTGCTTAAGTACAGGCTAGGTAAACTAACAAAATAAAGAAACTGAGACAACCGTTAAGAGAAATCACAAAGAAGAATGAACAATGATTTTTCCACAGCTGGTTCTGACAAAGCCTCTGATCTACACATTACATACAGTGAAGGCCTGGTTGTTGTAAATATGAGATCGTACCCCAGTGCCCATCTACAGGAAACCATCTTCCATGATGACAATTTGTCACTGACCCATAATTAAGTACACTAGTGGACAGCCATATGGTGCAAACCTACATTGTCTCTGTCTTTGTAGCAGTTAGAGGCATAGCTAAGAAGCACAAGGACCAATATGCTTTAATAAAGGGTGGGCTGGAGGGTGAGGATGCAGGAGTGACACAGAAAGAGCGGGATGGGAGGAACAATATGTAGGCCAGAGTTGCAGAATCAGGGAATGGCAAACTGGACGACCAGTTCTTCTTTAGCATCCACTTTGATTTGAGAGATTGCACTGTAAGCATAAGCTGCTATCTTGGACACCTGCAAAGAAAGAGGAAGACAGTTAGAGTTTTTGAGAAGTGTACAAACTAACTCAAATTCCCAATTTCGCTGAGAAAAATAAGACTAGTCCAACAACAGACCAACGGGATATCAGGTAGACAAAATAGGCAACAATGGCAAAGCATTAGATATCTTTAGGATCTATTTTAAGTCACACATTTCCTCACACCCCCACTCAATGAAATACTATACAGTTCCACATGTAGTATACTGTTTCCAAAAGAGTATCTCTCTGATGATTAATGCAGCCAACAAGGAAATCACACATGACAAGAAGCAATGTATGCCAACGTATCTTCCGTGTGTGGTAGTGTATGATTACCTGCTGTACATCTGAGTATGGCACCAGGTCACTCGCAAGCACTTGGTGGGGCTGGCTGGTGAGGGAGGGGAGAGCAAGGGCTTTCTTCTGGGGCAGACTGTTACTCAACACAGCGAGCTTCGTACTGAAACAAAAAAAAAAAAAACAGACGCTTACTGGAGCTGTTGCCCTGTCATTGCCCTGCAGTTTAGAGTTTATGTTTAAAACACAGTTTGTACAGAAAACCTCACCTCAGCTCTTTAACCTGATTTCATTTAATCTGTACCTGTATTTCAGCATAAAAGTAGCTGCTGTGTTTGTTAGTATTCTTCAAACTTCCACGAGGTGTCACTGGATCTGAGGTTTAAGGTAACACCAGAGGGGAAAGGTCTACGTTTCAATTTTTTTTTTTTTGTTCACTTCCCTGACCACCTTCTTGAGCCACTGGATTGGTGAGAACATTTTAAACACCATTTACAATTTCATTCTTCTCAACCAGTATATGTCTCTGCTGGATATACAGCTGGCTTTCTTTTTGGTAATATCTAAATCATCTCATTAATTCAAATGATGTACTTTTACATTCTTTAATTTGATCAGGTACAACCAAAAAACAATGAAGCACCTTAGCAAGTCCGTATAGCAGCTATAGCACAGTGTTAAGCTCAAAATCTTGGAAACTAATAAAGTTTCTTTTATATGGCTTTGATTGATTTGAAGACATGATTTAGCTTGGGAATGACAACTATCTCCTGATGAGTGCATTGACATTCATTTCATTGAAAGCAAATTTATGTCCAAACAGAGACCCACACCCTTTCCACACCCACACACATAAAACAAAAACAACAACTGCAGAAGAGCGACAGCCTTCCATAACAATTATTACTTGACCACTCACTCACATACCTGTATTGCCGAGCTTTGTCCATGTATTCATGCTGCTCCATCATGACAGAGTCAGCTGCTGAGACATCAATGATGTTCCTGGCAGAGAGGAAATAAAGGTAGGTTTATTAAAAGGACCAGATGATTTACTGCTTTATTATCAGGAAACACATGCTGAGTCTGGCTTGTCTATGGTTGCACGAAGAAGCGTCTTACTGTGCTGTCTTGTGGAGGATGGATGTGAGGAGGGCCTGTTCATCTGTCCGTGCTGATGGGACATTGGTAGTGATCCAGTCTGTCCCATTTGGAGGTTTGCTGACAGGGTTCGGGTGGGGGATCAGTGGCTTACGTTCATCAGGGTCCTAGAGCAGGTCAATCACAATATAACTGAATGATGATGATGATTCAGATCATGGCGTTTTAACAATTTTTGTTACAATTGTGCAGCAACTCAAACCGTAGAAAGGAGTGCCAAAGGATGTGCTTATTCATTTTTAATTCAGGAACGTGATGAAATTGTAATAGTTGAGACTATAATATTAAACAATTGAGTATTTTGTGATCCGTTAACTGTGGTTTCTCCACTGGATACAAAAATTAAAGTGTTATGTTACAACATAACAATTAGATGTTGTGAAAAAAGTATTAGTTATCAATAACACACATGGTAACACATCATTACAAGCCTTGTAGAAAATGTTCAAAGCTCAGTTCTCAGTTCTTGCACTCACAGAAAAACATTACGGGAGTCATGAACCAAGTTCCTTAACTAGGGTTGCTCATAAGTAACAGCTTACAATACAAATTTTGACCAATTAATACTATCAGTTAAACAGTTAAAATATCCCAGAACATCAGTGCCATGTGAGAAGGGATTCTTTCCTGTCTGTGTGTGTGCATGCAAAACTGTCAGCCCACCTTCAGAAAATAAATTCAAAATGAACATCCCTGTAGTCAACCACCCTCTCTAAATTGAATTACACCTGAAAAACAGTTCAAACTAATCCTACAGTAGTTCACTTAATGCAAGTAAAACCTGACTGAATCATTGAAAATAATCAAGTTGACATTGACTTGAACAAGCAGCACAATTCTATTAAGTAATGATAAATACAACCAAAAAAGCTACATTTTCAGACTAATATGCAATATATGGGCATAACACAATAGGAGAGGTTAAGAATTATTTCCATTGCACTCCAATTGCTATTGTTAAGATAAAGTGCATGAGGAAAATATTCCGCATGAGGCTAAAAAGGAGCTGTTTCCGCATACTAAAAATAGCATGGGAGTCATATGACATAGCATACATCAAAAACACGGTACCCAGAATATAAGTCACTTCTGTTGGTGGTGTACCTCTAAATGTCACAACTGAGGACTGAGTAATTTAGTAGTAACCCACTACTCTCCAGGTTTCAACAAAGAATTAAACTAACTAAGCTATAAATTATCATTCCCTGCTGTTCGTAAAAGTGGCTGTAAATAAGCTGCCATTTGTAGTTTTCTTTTAAGCATGCAGATCTGCACAGCTCTTCATATCTATAACCATTTTTCATCTATGTGCCAACTTCCCAGGCTGCTTTGGACCAGGCCTTACCCGTAGGCTGAAGCTAATTAGCTAAAGCTACTTTATAGGTGTCATATAACTTTAACCAACAAAACAGCGGTCACATGGTAACCTCGGTACAGTCCCTAAAATGCATTTTTATGTATTAAACATACTCTATGAATAAAAGTATATTACATACATTGTTTCCTTAATAACCCATCTTGTATTTATCGGGACAGTTTTAGCCACTTAGCGGCTAACAGCTACCTGCTCTGTGGTCTCGTTCTCGCTGCTGTAACAGCAACCCATGGCAGCGTCCGAGGGTCGAAGCTACACAACCCCAGCTTCCCTGTTCTCCGTCAGAAATGGAGCCGTGTTTTATCCTCTCCAACAAACATAAAACTTCTTTCCTGCGCGGTTATGTGTTAGCCTCATCCAAAGGTAGGGAAGCTACTGTCAACAGCAGCTCCTCGGTCGAGCTATCACATGACAGCAGCTGTGGTGCAACAACACAACGACCACTTCCGGTACTTGAGAAGCGGCCGTGGCCTTCGTCATGTGATGGTGCAAATTTCAACCGTGAGATTTGTTAAATTAATAAATAGATAAACACAATAAACATATGAGCAAGATCATCATTTAATTTCAGTTCGAGGTTTCAGTTAAGTTACATAACTAGTGTAGGCTTTATTGTGCTTATGCTTATGCTGCACAACTAACCTACAGTAAAATGTCACCCACTGTAACCCTGGAAACCCAGGATTAAACTTGAGGTTAGTTTGCTAACTCCAAATCCTGCCTGTAGTACAGGCCTCTGATGTGTCGTCTGACTGTGTTGTTGTGAATGTCGTCCTGTTGTGTGGTTCTTCCTGTCATCAGATTGTGTTGTGCCACTTCATCAGCATTGTCTCAGTAGCATTGCACTAATACATAATGCATGTGCTTTGAGAAGAATGTGTTTTAATGTAAAAACTGTAGGCCTTGTTAAAAAAATATTTTGAAAAATGACAAAAATAAGAATTTTTTTTCAGTTTGGGCAAACCTTATACTTTCATCCTGTAATGTGACACCTTGTCCCTTTTTAGCTGACCTATGGACACACAGAATTGCATAGCTGTTTCTGTAAGGTCTGTATTGAACAATACCAATATTCTACATGAGAACTATGCCTATTGCATGTGCTAATAGGGATGCACCCATCTGATGTTTTCTCACCTTAGCGAAACTGAGGTTTTTTTGGCTGATACAGAGTACCAATCCAATACAAGCCCTTTTTATAAATCAATTCAAAATCTTCATCCCTTCACTATTTATAATTGATTGATAGACGTTCATACAACATCATACGTTGTAGTCTTGTGTAAATTTTAAACACCAAACAACTTTACTTAGATTTTCCTTTTGTTTTCCTCACAAATCAACAACCTTTTACAATACATTAGTTACATTGAGAATGTATGTATGGTACATATGTTTTTGTGACTGATTTTGCTTTGCTGTTTAATTCAGTTGAACTAAAGACTGGTGCAGGCACAATAAGAGCTTTCTCTCTTGGGCTGGTGGGGTGCAGGGTCATCCCCTAAATATGTTGATTTAGTGCTGGAGACTACACAGGAATATGTGACTGTAAGCTTTATAGGTTGGCTGATTTAATGCCGACTGGCTGTTCAGTAGTGTCTTCTTTGTTCTATAGCTCTTCTAAAGCTTTCAATTGTTTCCCTCCTCGGGTTTTGCTGTGGAATACTGTCCAAGGCCAAGTTGAGTGAGACGACAAGGGTGATTTGGCAACAGGATGAGGCTTGTCGGTGCACATGTGGCAGTCTCCTTGGAAAAAAATGAAAGGGTCTATGACACCCTCTGGCTGAGTATGATGACAGAGTACCACACACACTGCTTCAACTACTACAGTTACAGTTTATTTCCAGTACTGACAGGTAACGCTACACACACTAAAACAGCATCCTATTCTGTTTTTACAAAAATGTATTCATTTCTTACAAACACAAGCAAATTATAGGCAGCTGTGTAGTCTGTTTTATAAATGTTTCTCCCTTTTCAAAACCTAAAAACTTGAAGATTATGCTGATTGAAGTTATTATGGATCTACAAAGCATTTGAATCCTGTAGGCTAAGAAATTGCCAAAAAATAGAAAAAGAAAAAAAGTATATACAAAGGCTGTGAATACTGTATAAAATGAAATAAAATGGGCCTGAACTTCAAATGTTGACAGTGTTGACAAATAACAAAATGTTCATATCCTCAAGACTGTACAAATATAATTAACAAAATGTACAATAATGCTGAAGATGGAGAAAGAATGGCTTTTGAAAACATTTATTTTATTTATCAAATGTGTAAACAAAGTGTAGAGTCTGCCTTTTGTTCATAGAAAGCAAAATTATGGTTGTGTCTGTACTTCACTGCACCATCATTGTCCGGCTATGTGTCTACCACAAAGTTTCCAGTTTACAACATGAATGACAAACCAAAGAAACAAACAGTACATGCCCCCGTTGTCAGGCAGGCACCAGTCTGATGGGGTGGGATGATGACTGGGAGGCGCCTGCCCTCTCATTTACCCCCCGTTTCCTCCACACCTCTTTGTTTACACCTACAAGCCGGTCAAGTCCAGGCAGAAGTGCCGCAGCTTTTTTGACTTCACTCTGTGCTCGCTGGAACAAAAACAATGTCTGTTTTTCTGCTCAGCTTTGTTGTGCTGTTTGGAGCTTCTCGTGCTTCTGACACCGTGGCTCCTGCCCAGCTCGGGCCGCCGTCGCTCGGGTTCAGCTCCTCGCTCCGCTCGGTGTGTAAACCTATCCCGAGCACCCTGTCTCTGTGCCACGGGATCGGCTACAGGCACATGCGGATCCCTAACTTGCTCGGCCATGATTCGCTGAGAGAGGCCCAGCAGCAGTCGGCGGCCTGGCTGCCCCTCATCTCCAAGCTCTGCCACCGGGACACCAAGAAGTTCCTGTGCTCGCTGTTCGCCCCGGTGTGTCTGCCGGAGCTCAGCGGGCCGGTCAGCCCCTGCAGAAGCCTGTGCGAGGCCGTGCGGGATGGCTGTGTGCCCGTAATGAGCGCCTTCGGGTTCCCCTGGCCCGAGATGTTTAATTGCACCCGGTTCCCGCGCGGGACCGATCTCTGTATCCCGGCAACCGGAGAGCAGGAGGGGCGGACGGCAGAGGAGGTGAAGCACGAGGAGGCGCTGAAAGGTCAGTGGATGGATCTGGTCTGTGTTCAGTAGGTTTTCTATTCAGGAGACCAATGTTTTATTTGATCCTATTTTATCCTAAGGTTGTTTTGCATGCATTGATTCTGGAGTTTCTGTTCCAGAATCAGAGTGTCTGCAAAAGCAGCAGTCCTACTCCACCACTGTGATTTTTTTTTTTTTTTACACCCGCTCTGCAGACACTCACAGTTATCTAATCACCTCTATTTTCCACCCCCCAGGCAGTGTAATCTGTGATGCCTGCAGTCTGGCTGCTGAGGGAGAGACTGACATCCAGGAAAACTTCTGCCACAGTCCATATGGTGAGAACAATCTGATGTAGATAATGTAGACTACAAAATACTGTACATACCTTTTTCTAAGATCTGTATTACTACTCAACTTTTTTTCAAACTTGATTCTCACAAAGCAGGCCACAGAACAAGTCATCTTATCACAGAGATAGAGAGGTTTTTTTTTACAATGTGTCTGATGTGACACCTGTTAAATCGTGTTCTCTCTGTCTCTGTTGCAGCATTTAAGATGCGTCTGGGCAGTGTGTCGACAGTGGGAGGGGACCGTCAGCTGGTGCCTATGGCCCGCAGCCGCATTCTGAGGTGGGCAGGGGGAGGTGCGGAGAGGGCCGAAGGGGTCGGAGGCGCAATGGCCCACAGTGCTTTGTGGCTGCAAGAAGGAGGCACCTGTACCTGTCCTGGCCTAGACTCTACAGACACAAACGAAGACAGGGTGTTGGAGGAGGAACAGGTGGGTAAAGGACACGCTAAAGGAGGGAAGGATGGATATGGGGCTCCAGGTGGATGGTACCTGGCCCTTGCTCAGGCTGAAGAGGGAAGGCTGGTGTTGACTCGGCTGGTGAGGTGGACCAGAGGGGACAAAGAGTTGAAGAAGTTTATCAGAGCTCTCCTTAAACAGCCCTGTCCAGAGCTGTAGACAGGGAGTCATCAACCACTGTAGTCCTGCCTCATGGACGATGCTTTGTGGTCATTGGTTACCAAAGAACAAGTAAGGAACACATCAGGAAACAAGTAGTTCGCAAAGTAACACTGAATAAATCACACGCACAGATTTTTTGATACTATGTAATGACTTTCTCAATGAATTGTTCCTGATTAACTCTGAAAACACCACTCAATCAATAACCAATCAAATCTTCATCACTAAGTACATATTATTTTGTGTCATATGAAGTTGTTACCAAATTTATCATGACACCATAATTTTCATTATTCACCGTGTTTGTGTTCCCTCAAGTAAAATCGAGCATCATTTTTACCAAACTGACAAACCAAGAGGTTTTCTTTGTACTGAAAATGGGCTTTTCAATGACAACAAACAGAGAGCAGGCATTTGTGCAGCTTGCTGTAAAGTTATTAGACCGTAATTCTTTTAGTGTGACAGAGGTATTGTGACAAAAGTTACTTCTACATGTGGCACACACAGGTTTATATAATTCCAGCTGTGGCAAGCTGTGTATTTTTTTGTATTTTTGTGTACATTTGTGTATATAGAAGAGACAAAATGGTTTTGGTAATAGACTGATCTCATCAAGTTTTCTACTGATACATATTTGGGGTGAAGCAGTATAATTGTTGTTATTCCTGTAATGATAAAATATTTTCTTAAACTGTACTAAACTGTTATCGTAATACTTATATATACATTAAACATGCGTTTTTCTTTGACTATTTACAACTATTTTATCATTGTTTTTCACAGGCGCTCAAGCATCAGTAGTTAGATGGGTGAAAACACTTATGTTGAAAGACAAGGGGGTGATTATCACATGTTGGGATGCTATAATCTCAAGTCACATGAGAAGAGAAGCACTGAAAAGAAAAACAGGACAGGAAATGTGATATGATATGAACAATAAATCATTTAGATTTGGGTTTGGTCTCTATTTTTGTATTTTATTACATTTATTTTTACCCAACATGATTCTATTGTAGGTTTTAAATATTTGGTTGATTTTTATTCATTTAAATAAGCTTTGATTAAAAAACATTTATATTGTGTTGAGTAATATTAGATAGTATTTCATAAATAAGCTTTTTCTTTGTGTGTGCAGTTTCTCTTGATCTTTCCATCATGACTCAGTAAAAGAAATTGGACTCCATACAACCACACAGACACACACCTGTTGATGTTAACTTGATATATCAAATGTCTGTTTCACACTGCCTCTCACTGTCTCACTGTCTGCTCCTTTTTAGTGTTGGTCCTATTCTAAATATCTGGACAAGAGGTTAACTGTATGTCTTATCAAGAATGACAAAGAGTGATGTTTAACAGCTAACACTGACACCAGCTTCAACAGCTGTTAACTGGAAAAAATTACAGGGCATATACTACTCATGCACGTGATGTATAAATTATTTATATCCTCAGGTCTCTTACCTTCTCTTACACACACGCAAACACACACCTCTCTGTCTTTCTGCACTTGTCTCAGTTGAAGTGCCACTTTCATCTTTGCTATCCTCAGCGCAGCAGCTCTGCTCCCACCAAACCTTTTCTGAAAACAGGTAAGTTTGTCTGTTTATCACGGGACAGTAAGAGAGTCTTTATGTTGGTGCCAATATTTTGTTGTAACATTTACTGTACATCACGATGTTCTGTGTGGAGCAGAGCACCTGTGGAGTCTTAAGTTACCTGTGCAGTGGAAATATCTAGAGAGACAGCACTTTCTCTCACGTCCACCACAGGAGCAAAGCATTGTCACTTGTTTCTGTGTAGATTTCATCTCCCATTGTTCAAAACTTGGAGAGCATTTGTCTCAACATGCATTTAATCTAACATTTTCAGGTAAAGATGATTCCATCAATAACATTATTACTATTATTTCAATCATATAATAGTATAATAATAGCATAATAGTCAATCATATATCCTATTGTTTACTGTGATGCATATTAATTCCTTTTTCTTTTGACAATTGTGAGTTTTGCTGTAATTATTAGTGGCTTTTATAATTTAATACGTTGAAGAGTGTAGAAGCCACACTTTGCAGGAGGGGCTTGACACCACAGAAAGAATTGTGGAGTCACCATTGACCGTAATCATGAAGTAAGGAGGAACAATGAATTTGTGTCTTAAAACACAGATAAGCTTTGATCATCAACGATGATCACCTGAAATGACTCAAAATCTTACAACCTCCTCCCAGATATTTTATCAGTCCAAACATTTTGGCACATTTAATGCCTTGCTACCAAGGGTTGCAGGGTTGAAGCAGGTCAGGATTGGGGCCTAAATACTTGCAAATTGGCAGTGAAATGATTTGTGCAGCTCCACTTTTGTTGATTCATATGATAAAATTCCAAAGGTGGCAAAAAGCGAGAGCAATGATTTCCCATTTAACCCTTTTTTCAATTTGAAGACATCAGTAAGTGTATATTAAGAAAAAACTATTTTTTGACACACCTGTAGACTGATAAAGAGAGATAAAAAAGAGTTTCTCTTTATCCTCATACATTACCTTCTTATCTAATGACAGTTGAAAATGACCAAAAAAAAGTTTCTAATGAGACAGAAACTTCTGTTTTATGCCACAGGGAATCACAGGTTGAGTAGAGATACTGTATAAAACAGTAAGAATTCACTGGTCTTGTGCAATGAGTGTAAAGGGGGACAGAAGCTTAGAAGTCCTTCAGTCTGTTTCTGGAACAACATTTTGGTAAAAGTTCATTTAAAGAGACACATGGCTTCCACATTGTCATCATAAATATATTAGATTTTTGTACATAACTGAGCATTACAAACCAATGAATCTACTTTTATGTCTGTGTTTCTGTCTGTATGAAACAGGATGGTGTCTCCAGCTATCGCTCTGGCCTTTGTCCCCCTCCTGCTGACACTGATCATCAGGTACCGTTACTACTTTGCACTGTTCTATCGGGCGGTCCTGGTCAGGATATGGAAGGACTGTGTGACTGGCCTGAGTCGAGAGGAGCGTGCCTACCAGTATGTTCTCACTCATGCCACCCCTGGAGACCCTGACAGCATCCTGGATGCCTTTGATGTCTGGTGCAGCAAGATGGAGTTCATCAGCAACATTGGGCCTAAAAAGGGTGAGGGGATCATTTAAATAACCCAACAAATTCTCTGTCTATTAGCAACATGACTTGAAAGTCTAAATAATGCCTAAACACGTACAGTACATATGTGTATGTTCGTGTATGTGTCTGGCTCCTCTGTTTGCAGGGAAGATCCTGGACCGCCTGCTGATGGAGCAGAGCCCTTTGACAGTGCTGGAGCTGGGTGCTCACTGCGGGTACAGTACCGTGCGGATCGCCCGGTCTTTGCCCCTGGGTGCCAGGCTCTACAGCATCGAGATGGACCAGAGGAATGCTGCCATCGCTGAGAAAATCATCCGCCTGGCAGGGTTTGATGATGACACGGTGAGACATCAGAAACGTGACCTATTTACAACATTTCACTGTATGTCCAAAGCATATAAAAGCTCCAAATTACCTACCTACGGGGCAACACCATTATTTGTTTTTACATAAATTTGGGACATTTTTATTTCATGTATTGAATATGGAGAGTACTATACCATTGAGACCTTCATGCTGTGTGTTCTCAAGGTGGAGCTCATCGTGAATCCATCTGATGAGGTGATCCCTCGCCTGCGGTCTGACTATGGTTTGGAAAGGCTGGATTTTGTCTTCATGGACCACTGGAAGAAATCTTACTGCCCTGATCTGCAGGTAAATAGAATCAATCATTAGAAAGGATATTACCATATTAATGAAAATGCTGTCTCATAGTTTATTGTCCTGTCGGAAGTATGGCGGGTTAAGATGTGCAAGTTGAGCTGAACTAGTGTGTGACCCACATGCACAAATGCCTCTGACTGACTGAAAAGGGACTTACACTTTGACACTAACTTTAAATGACGGTTGGATGATAAGGTAAAAACTGTCTGAATGAGCTAACTACTTTGTGTATGTTCACTATGTGACTATTTAAGTACAACTATAAAGATGAATATTTACTTTGAGTTTGCAGAAATGTGTTTGTTCAAAAATACTATTAAGGTATTTTAGTGATGTACATACCTGAAATTTTACCAAGTATAGTAAGTTATAGTTGTGATCACTCCCATTGTTACCTCGTCAACTCCCGCAGTTGCATTATATGTGTTACAGATGCTGGAGGGCTCTGGTCTGCTGGGAAAAGGGTCCATGATCTTGGCCGACAACGTGCTGTTTCCCGGGGCTCCAAAGTTCCTCAGACACATTCGCAAGAGTGGCCTGTATGAGTGGAAGGTCCACCGGGCCACGCTGGAGTACAGCAAGGGCATCAGGGATGGGATGGCTGAGCTGGTGTACCAGGGAATCAAGTAGACCATGCAGACTGGGATATCGCACACTACAACACAGATACACATTTTTGGAGAGGGATGAATTGATGATTTTATAGCCCCTGTTAAAACTATTTTGAGGACAAATGTGATGGAAAAGATGACTATAAATTCCTTGCCTAAAAAGCTATTCATCTGAAAACTGGAGCATCTCAGCATCTAGTTTTTCAAACTCAAGGAACTGCACATCAAGACTACTATCTATCAGGGAAGTAAATCCTCATGTACCCATGTGCTGAACACTAGCATCTATATAGATATCTAGCTTATTTAAATATACATAACTGCCAAATTTGAAAAAAAAAATGAATTAATAAGTGACCACAAGAGCACATGTACAAGTTTAATACTGAAAGATGTTTGCCCTCAGGTGAGAAACGTGATCATTGCCTGTTTAAATCTTACCTGATATTAAATGTGGACTTCAGCACCAATCAAATTATCAGTTTTAGCAACACCAAATTCAGATTACTCTTTAACTTTGCTGGACTTTAATTCCTTAATTTTTTTTTATCTGATTAGACAATGAATCAACAATGAGTCAAAATCCAACACACCACTTATTACCATGTTACATTTTGTGTTCTTTCTTATTAATAAGAAACCAAAATGTAGGAAGCAAACAAACAAAAAAACAGGAGTTCATCAAAATAATTTAATTTAATACAAACTGTCAAGACCTCTTTTCCTTTCAGTACAAATAACAAAAGCCTTGGTGAGCAATCTTATAAGACAAATATGAGACACTTTCAATGGCCACTCTGTGTGTTCATAATAAAATTTTAATTCATCCTTGTGAATGCATTCTTTTACCTTTAACATAGTTAAAAATATTAAAATTTGAACATAATACTATTCAAGAAGCTTTTCTGAAAATGCTACTGTAGGTATGATATCTGTAATGAAAGATTAGCAACATACACAACACTGTTATGAAACAGAATTGGACTGTATGGACTTAAATCTCCTTAATAGGTAAAAAATGATTTAGCTGACTGAACTGTAATTTGTGCTCATTCAGCTGTTTGGAGACGTAGAGAAGTGGCACATGACTGGCGATGTGACAAGGTTAAAGTTTAAATGAGAGAGATCATGGTGATGATTCCTACTAGTGCCACTGCGTGGGTGTGTGCCCCAGTGGTTGCAAAACCATAGGACATTGTGTATTTTACAGCATTGGAGATGTGTGGCACTACTGTGACTGAATGGATTGAATGGTTAAATGTATTTAACAGGTTTACAGATTACCATTTACAGATTTAAAAGAAAAAAAAAAACATGACATGTGCACAGCTGCTTAAACATACATCCACACATTATTTTTCATACACCTTCGCAACAGTGTGTTAAAGCAACCCTCACAGAGTTGTCCGCTCAGAGCTTTCAAGCCTGATTTCAGCTTCACAGGAGACACTTGAGCTGGATTTACCCACCCTTTATCTGAAGGATATCATGGTACAAGTTTTAATTCAACTATATTCCTTTCCTGTTAACACAAATAAAACAATATATTTGTGTCACAGACTGAAGGGGCAGCAGTCAAGTTTGAAGTGGGGAGCAGACATCCAGTGCCAGACATCTTGATGGAAACTAAAATTGTCTTTTGTCTTAAATCATCCATTGGTCTTGGTCTTGGTCTGCTCCCTCCATGTCCACCTGACAGACAGAAACAGAACCAGATTAAAGACTGTTATTTGTTTGAGAGGACAAAAGTAAGATAAAAAAGAAAACAACATTTAGTAGGTTTAAAAGTCATTCCAGTGAGTTTACGATATTTAGCAACTGTGCCCTCGATCAGATTATACAAATTATACATTAAAGCACCTCATTGATCTCGCCATCATCAGGTGACTCATTGTAATCATTCATCTCATCCATGTCCTGCATGTCCTCTTCATCTTCAGAGTCTTCCTCGCTGTCCTCCTCATCCTCGTCATCCTCCTCGTCCTCCTCTTCATATCCTGCCTGAGCTCAGTGAATGCAGGTGACACAAATAAATAAAGGAACACAATCAAAACAGAATTGCTAATTTAAAAGGCTTCTAAAAAGGTGAATACAAAATGCATGTTTCAGGAGTAAGAGAATCTATTGCACCAACTTTTACTTGTACCTCTTTTATACTTTCATACAGTGGCAAGGCAATTGTCAGAGCTGCACTTTTACTTAAAATGCATCTGTTGAGATCTGGTGATAGGTACTGTGGCAATTAATACATTACATGTTACAGGATAAAACATTTACTACCTCAAAAATAGGTTTCCCAATGGGCATCAGGTTGTTGTCCTTCTCTGCAATGCTCTGCAACTGTAGCAAGAAAAAAATACACCAACTTAGAGCCTGACTGATAATCTGCCATAGACGGAACATATTCATATGTGGACAATAAGTAATGACAAATACCTGTACAGATTTGACAAAGATATGAATAAATTTAAAGGCAGTGTCTCAGTTAAATGGTTTGGACACCAGATAACAGTGGCAAGTTTATTTCCACTCTAAATGTTTTGTACATATTCTGGTCACAATCCCTTAATAATTAAACTTTAGGAACGTTTCTTAAAAATGTTTGTGTTATGTAAAATCCTGATGTGGTATAAGTATATATGAGTAAGTGATATAGTATGATAGCATATGTTGTTAGTATGAGAAGGTGACTGTCAGTTTCAGCAGAGGTGTCGTTTACCCAGGTTTGGTGCTGCTGCTCCTGCTGGTGCAGCTCGGTCTCGTCCACACAGGGTCGGTCCAGGTTGAACCAGAGGGACTCGGTTATCCGCGGGAAGAGAGACGGGAACAGTGTGGACATGTCTGTTACACAGGAACAACAACAACACGCATACACACACTGTCAATCAGCAAGCGCATGTGTCCTTCTTTAGCCCAGCAACACAGCGTTAAACCCCGGTTCTTCATGAAAGAGATGTAGCCATATATATCCATATGGGTTATTGTGTGATAAAACGACACAGGACTCCTGGAAAGGGACATGGTAAGTTAATGTAACACATCGTTAACGCAACTCAAAGTCTTCCTATGTTGAGACAAAAAAACTTTAACATGTAATATCACCTCCGCCAATATTCTTGGTTAAAACGTAACGTAATATAACGTGCTACTTTAATTTATATATAGCGTAAGTACCTGACAATCTCTCGCTCCAGCTTTAAAGAAATTCAAAAACAAATTTTACCGGAAATTGCTGGTGTTCACCTACAAAGAGCTCTCTTCTCCAATGTCACTCCACAATGGTTCCGCTTTGGGGATGGCAGCTGGGAAAGAAAAAGAGTAATAGTAATGCAAATATCTCCTACTGTATTTTGTTGAATAAATACGGATAAATATCTCAACCAAGGGATTTAAAGATCGTGGCATATTTTGGCTAATGATAAGAATAAGCATGTATTTTGTCCTTTAATAACTTCATTGTAAATAAATAGAAAACACAAAGACTAATTAATTCCCTTTATTTTCACAAATTGTAGCATAGGGAATCTGGGCTCAACTGCTGTGATCCTAATTTCAGAGTATGGCCCATTAACAGAGATGGACAAATCAAATGAACAAATTCACAAACAATATCACTACCCCTATTTTAATTACTAATTAATGAAATGAAACAGTTAATTGACACAGTCTCCTCTTCAGACAATAGAAAGCTGCTGACATGTGCTTTTTTATGTTTGCATGTGAAGACAACCTCCTAGTCTCTGTTGTTGTTAATACCCTTTTCTCTAAATAAAAAACAGGTCTGGTGCCACTACAGTAACTTAAAATATGACAAAAACAAACTTTCTATTCTTCCATTGTCACCAAATACAATGATCAAGATAAAGACTAATTTGTAGCATTATGTATACCCACTTAAAACAACTCATGGCACACAGTTTTGGATATTTTGTTGAACCCAGCTGTGGTGGAAATTCCTGAAATAATGGACTCACTAGAAAGTCTCCTGTGAATGTATTCACATTCACATTATTCATTTACAAATGGGCTAAAATCAGTGGCATGGACTGTGAGAAGCCTTAAGCAACGCATGCATAGGATAAGAGCAGCTTCCTCTCGGCTTAGCCTAGTTTTATACATGTATCATGCAGGTGCATCTCATCGAGTCATGGCATCTCTAAGTAGCAGAGAAATTTCCCAAAACATAAGAGAATCACAACTCCATTTGGTAGACAGCCTTGAAAGGGTACAGGAAGAACTGCACTGGGTTCTGGGAGTGGCCTGTAGCAATGCTGAACCCTAGTTACGCTCTGTTGAACTGTATTCAGACTGTTTTCCACTACACCAGCTTTTGCAGCATTAAATGCCTTGTACTCTAAATTAGCAGCTGTATTTTCTGAGATACACGCACACATTTACACTCATACAAATTAACTGTCCATTTCAACAAGCTTGTAATGTTTATTGTAGAGTCTGAAAACCACCAACACACATGCAGCAGAAATTTATCTTAACTGCCATCTTTTCACTCTTATTACCCTCCCAGGTCACACTGCCCTTTAACACCAAGTGTCCACTGTGTGTGTATGTGTGTGCATGTGTGTGTGTCTGTGTGCGTATGTGTGTGTGTGTGATAAAGAGCAGTGTAGACCTTGAGATAAGACAAACCTCCACAGTAAGATCCAATAAAACTCAGATTATGACAAAAGGACACACACATTCCTGAACAAATACTCTGCGTCTTTCTCGTTCTTTCTTTGTATCTCAACGTGAGACAGACTTTGGACTTTGGAAACATATTAATTGAGGGTTTTCACATTTTGCTTGTATTAGGGGCAACCTTGATTTTAGTCACACTCCACTCAAATACACACATACACACACACACACACACATACACACACACACACACACACATTGATGTGTGTTCTCCAAATCTTGTTTATAAAAGGTGACTGGAGATACTAATTTGTGGGATCATCCCTTCAGGAAGGAATCATTACAGAATCTAACAAGGTACGGTGAATCTGTTCATTATTACATGATCTTCTCATTGGTCTCTAGATGTATTTCCACCGTACATGTAGCCATTATATTTTTTAAACTATAAGACAATTCATGACTTTATGATTTATTCAGTTTGCAGTGTAAGCTTTGATTTCTTTTACAAGATGTAAGAGGGCCTGAATGGTTCACTTATACGTTGTGGTTACTGTTTATTTTTACTTGTGATAAAATTGTGAGCTTATCTTTGATTGATTACTGTAATATATAGTCATTGTCATTTTGTTTCTAAACTGGATACATAGAATAATTATTTATTCTTACAGATATCAGCTACTTCTGTTATATTCGCTGTGTAGTTTTACTTGTTTGCGGCTGCATTCAGGAACACTAGGGCATGAGTAGGCTACATTGTTTACTTGTGTCCCCGTCTTAATTATTAATAATAATTCCCCTCTTAGTAAATACAGCTTTTTATCATCTCCATCCATTGTCAGACCAGGGGTGAAAATAGGCCGGTACGGTCCGGTACTGTGTACCACAAAATGATTCAGTGGCAGTACATAGTACCGGTATAAGGGGAAAGTCGCTGCCTGCCAAAACCCACATTCAAAAAAAAGTCATGGTCACATTTTCAGCCAAAAAAAAAAAAAAACACGTGCTAACGTTATAGCATCTTAAACAACACATAGTCTCCTTATTAATTGCTTCTAAGTCATTCAGAATTGCTTCTGAACCGTCCGTGTTGTGATCCGTGCTGGACGGAGCCCAGTTGCCTTTTATTACCGCTAGTTAACGTTAGCTCGAGCTTCCGCCAACGCGCTGCAGTTGACTGATAATGAGTGTTGTGGGGTTTAGCAGGCAGAAGTTTGTTGCAAAATCTCCCGAGTAAAATGTGTAGCAGAATAAATTGTGATGTTTCATGATATTCTGTTTTATTCCAACAACACAAACAGCAGCTCTGACAAGTTGTGTGTGAGGTGTAGACCAGGGATTACTCTGCAACTCTTATCAACGGCACGCGACTGCGCATGCGCATCTTTACTTCCCAAACACAGCGTCTGTGAAAAGTGCGTTTGATTTATTGTTCTGGCACGCTCGATTTTTTCACAACCAGACCACGGACTCCATTAATGTCGTTTGCACTGGGACAGGATGAACAATAAATGATTCCAGCAAAATTCCAAAAATTCTTGTGGTTGGCCACAGGCTCTCAGTGCATTTTTAATATCTGTGATTATTTTTTAGATATAGTTTCAAAAACTAAAATAACAAACGATTGAAAAACGTCAAAGTAACAGCCTTTAGTAGAAGAATGCCAAGCACACGCAAAAAGGAATAATGCAGAGAACAATTATTCAAATGTTTAAGAGAAAAGACAGAACTGCTGAAACTGAAAATGTACTGGCTAAACACTCAAAAAGTGGCATGGCTGGCAATTACTCAAGAGGATGACTACTTTAGTCCTCTTTGGAAAATCTTTTAAGTGTTTTGTTTTGATGGGAAATAAATCCATCATTTTGCACATTGTAGGAGACAATTAAAGACCTTTTTTTCATAGTAATCTATTCTTTAAGTGTCCAATGTTTTGAAAATTCAAAGATTTAGAAATTCAATATTAATCTGCGGCACTTACACCCTTATTTCACACATCACACCACACATTTTGAGACATCATCTGTTCTTTCATTTATGTGACACATATGTCAGAAAATCCAAAAACGAGACTGTTCAGCTGTTAAAATAAGCAGTTATAAATTAAAACTAGTTGTGAGGATTTTGAAAGTTTTGTCAACATTCCCATAGACCTATTAACCATTAACCATTAACTATTAAAACAAATTATTGCTATACTAAATGTCAAGTGTTTCTATTTTCTTTCTATTCCATGTTGAAAACTTTTTTTTGTCAGGGATGCATGAAGCCGGGGAGAGAGGCAGAAAATATGAAGTAATGAAGGTTGTGGTTGTAGTAATTTAAAACTTTCACCCCTGCTTGTCACACTGACATGAGAAAGAAAATTAATAAGAGAGGCCAGAGAGAGGAAACATAAATTTACAGTAGAGTGACATAGGATGTATAGTAATTCTCATTAAAGTAGCTCATGTTTAAGGAGTTAGAAGGTTAGTGCATAAGTGTGTATTATGTATTTCAGAATAAAACATTTTCCGGTGGCTTAGTGGGTTAAAGCTCATTAGATATCATGTCATGATAGTGAGTCATCCTAATTACCTGCAATAACAGTCAAAGGTTGAGTTGACCCTTGCTATAATTAGGTTCTGTTTGTAGTAGATAATGTTTTATATGGTTCTGTAATATATGCATATATTACAAAATTGTAGAATTAGTGAAATAGACACCATTTGTTTCTAAATTAATTAATTCATAGCAGTGATTAATACGTTACTCAATACATGAATGTATGTCAACAGTGAAGAAATCATTCTTAATGTGTAAAAATTATTAAATAATATATTTTAAAAAATGAACAAATAAAAGTAGTGTTGCCAAAACTGCTCGAAATGAATACATTCTACCAAAGCTCATCACACCCCACCCCCCTCTATTTATGCTACACTTGGTACATTCCCCCAAAACTTCAAAGCAGAGGCTAGTAAATTTCAGTGAGGGGTGAGAAACCCAAAGATAGTGATTAAATAAAGATATTAAAGTCTGATATCTGTGTGGTGTTACTAAAAGAGCTCTGCTGACAGTGCACAAACAGCAAGACTAAATACTAATAGCAGGCTTCAAACATTTTTAATCACTATCAAACAACCCAGACACCTGGTGGCTAGATGGTGGCAATCCGGACTTACAGTATGATGGCAACCGTCCCATTATTTCTCCTGTTTTCTTGATGATTTTATTAAGAACTTCCCATTGTTTTATGTTGATGCCTCCCTCCTGCAGAGCCATGTGGGTTGTCCTTGCCTTGCTGCTTGCCCTCTCCAGTGGGGCTCTGTCTCTGAACAAACTCAACATGTGTATGGATGCCAAACACCACAAAGTAGAGCCTGGCCCTGAGGGAAAACTTTACCTTCAGGTGATGAATGCAATACATGGACATAGATAGAACAAAATACACAGATAGAACAAAGTAAACAGATATAATGTTTCTTTTTTCTCTCTCTCATTTTGAGTTTCTGATCTTGCTGCATCAGCTGATCCAGACAAAAAATGTTTTCAGCTCAACATTATAAAGTGACCCCTCTTTGCTCTTCCTATTTACAGTGTTCTCCCTGGCGTGACAATGCATGCTGCACGGCCAACACCACCGCAGAAGCCCACAACGATAACTCCTACCTGTACAACTTCAACTGGAATCATTGTGGTGTTATGAGCCCCCAGTGCAAGAAACATTTCATCCAGGACACTTGCTTCTATGAGTGCTCACCACACTTGGGACCCTGGATACAAAAAGTGTGTACTATACATGTGTGCACCTCAGTCTCTTTTGTATGTCTGTAGTTGTGACACTAGATGGCAGCATAAGATGTTGAAATGACTAAAAGGGCTTGTCAGGATAGCTGAATCCATCCATACAGTATGTTGCCATTATTCTATGTACTTATAAAAATCACCAGACAATTATTTTTTAAGATAGACTTTGTAATGTGCCCCATTTTAATTTGTGGATACTTTGTACTTCACCTTATATATGACATAGCATTGCAACAGTTTTGTGAAAATATGGATCATACAAACTGGGGAATTATGTGTGTAGGTGGATCAGAGCTGGCGTAAGGAGCGTATCTTGGATGTGCCTCTTTGTATGGAGGACTGCCACAATTGGTGGGAAGATTGCAAGAATGATTACACTTGCAAGACTAACTGGCACAAGGGATGGGACTGGAGCTCAGGTAAGTGTAAAACCCACACACATGCACACAGACCAGTGGGTACATACAGACTTGCTCACATTTTCTTGTTTAATTCGCACCTTTGCATCCACATTAATGCACATGGTAAACAAATAGCATTAATAACTCAATCTGCACACACTACCACACCAGCTTATTACTACACTTAAATCAAATTCCTCCATTTATATTTGAGGAATATTTGTGGCTGCGATGGTCTGTCTGAAATCCCCTGCTCACTCCAAAACTCTCTCTCTCTCTCTCTCTCTCTCTCTCTGCAACAGGTGTTAACAAATGCCCTGAAAGCAGCAAGTGCAGAAAGTGGACTGAAGTTTACCCAACACCCAAGTCCATGTGTGAGCTAATTTGGTCCAACTCCTACCTTTATACCACCCACTCCAATTCCTCAGGTCGCTGCATGCAGCTCTGGTTCACCGGGCCAAACCCCAACACGAAGGTAGCTGAGTACTACCTGAACAACGCACAACAGCACCAAAGCTTTGCCTTGACAACGCTACTTTTCCTGGCTGTTGGATCTTTCTCTTTATGGATATACTAACATGATATCCTTGCCCCATCCTGTATCACTATTACAGGTATCAATAAAACTGATTTCAGATACTCTCCCGACTCTCCTGGCTTTCTTGTCCTGTTCTGAGTAACTGATGGGAAAACTCTCCCTCTGGTTTGCAGCCTCTTAAACACACATTTTAAATCTGCATTTGGTTTATTTTCTTTGTGATTTCCTACTTAGTTTATTCTTATACTATTTTTTCCTCATTTCTTGTCCAACCAACCATCAACTCTGTGTCCATGAAGCTGTGATCATTTACTACTTGGACATTGGAAAATATCCATGCAGTGCAAAATAAATGGGATCAAATTCAACCTCAAAAAATTGTGAGCAGTGATGGATTGTCAGCTCTAAATACAGTTTACACACACACAAAATACAAGATTATAGTTTCACCACCAAAATGTAGAAATAGCCAAAATCAAGACAGCACAGCAGTTTTGAGTCTAGGAAAGTATATGTAGAAGATTTGAAAATCTGTGTGGATAAAGAAAATAAAACAAAAATAAACTTGTGCCTCTGTACAAAGCATGATGGGACATGCCACATACTGTATTACTGCACAGCTCTGGGATGTCATTTCTCTTAAGTGCAGAGAAATCCACAAGACTGTGGATCAGCTTAATAACCCCTTTTTAACCTCAACCACCGGTGAGGAAACTGCAAAACTGACCCAGGATCTGCTTTGAGGGTGAATGTTTCTCTACATTGGGCCTAAGCAGTGGGCTCCACTGCTTGGTAATTATGGGGTTTCAGTCCCCTGTGTGTGTGTGTATGTGTGTGTGTGTGTGTGTGTGTGTGTGTGTGTGTGAGTGAAAGGGTGAGGAAGAAAAGGACAGGGAGAAAGAAAAAGAGAGAATAAGGGTGTGTTAATGTCTCTTTTACTCCCCCTATGTTTAAGTGTGTTTTAGTGTCACACAATCTCTTTACGTTTGTGTGTGTGTGTGTGTGTGTGTGTGTGTGTGTCTGTGTGTGTGTGTAAGTGTGAATGCCACGTGTATTCAGATCTTTGAATAAGTCTTATGATTGGTCAGCTGGTGTGTGTTTCTACAAGATTTGACAACTGAGGTCCTTGGCAGATCAAAGATAAATTTGAAATATACATTTAGTAACTTTTGTGCACTCTGTACTTTCGTAATCATGGCCTGAGATAATTAATCTATTAATTTAAAGTCACTTTTGAAAATAACGGATATATAATCAGGTGTGCCAAAGTGCTGCTCCATTTCTGAGGCTTTCACACCTTTCTTGATGATAGCACTGTATAATTCAGCGTTGCAAGTTCCACTGTGAAACCCTCTTTTCTCAGCATGAACTGTATGCATGCTGCTCCTATCAAAATAGAATTATGCCATTGCAGAAGTCTGGTAATTGGGACCATAACTGACCCAACAGTTTTTTTATTCAAACATGAGCATAACAATGCTTCAATATCATCTGTTACCACAACACTTAAAATACTCAAAATACTTAATGTGGGTTTGAATAACAGACCATGTTTCAACCACCACCATCCATATGTCATAATCCCATCAATTTCCATAATGCAGTTGACATCATGTATGTCTAATGATGTCAAGCTGAGCCTGAAAAGCTGACTCTGGGATATCCACACAGTGTAGTGTGGCCTGATTACAGTGGCCTCAAGCAACTCTATCACCAAAAAAAGAAAAAAGAAAAAAAAAGAATGGACTCTTTTGGAATGGACTCTGTTTTGCAGGTTACAACATGGTCTGTCATCTGGCCACATCCTCATGCTCAACAAAACAAAATCTGAAGAATGGCCATTGTCTGAAAAGTAGTTTACCCATTGTTCATCCATCCAACAATTTTGTTTTCAGTTGTGTATTCGGAATCACAGCCTCAGCGTGCTAGCTGTTGCAAGGCTATAGCTTTTGAGTCTTGTAACAATTGTAGCAGTAAGATACAGAAAAAGAAAATGTGCAAAAATGTGTTATTTGTAAGACATTTTGCAGACAAAGTAGTTTTATTATGGTGTGACATCTTGCAACAAACTTTTATGATCTCTGTATGCAGACATATTGTTAAGCCACACTTCAGTCCACTCACACACACACACACACACGCACCCACACACACATACACAGAGTGATGCCATAGCCAGAAATAGCTTTGGGATGGCTGCTGTCCCTGTGGCTATTAATACTCAGTTTTTCTGAGGTCATTGGCAACACACACCACCATGCCCAACTCTCTCTCTCTCTCTCTCTCTCTCTCTCTCTCTCACACACTTTAACTCTCCCTCTTTCTTGTGTGTGTTTGTGTGGTTGGGGGTGGGGGGTTGGGGATATCCATACCACATTTTAGGAGAGTCAGACTTTTTGTGGGCAACTAGAGGAAAAACAATAAATAAATAAAAGAACGACTAAAGTCAGAATAAAGTGCTGTGAACTCCAAATTGGGTTGGTTGTTTCCTGTGGTTTGCCAGTCCTGCCCTTAGGTGCACCTTGTCGGAGATTGCTTGTGTGTGTGTGTGTGTGTGTGTGTGTGTGTGTGTGTGTGTGTGTGTGGTCTGGAAAAGAAAAGAACTGCATAACTGGATTGGAGCTTGTGTTGAGAAATTACTCAGCTTGGCCTCCTCAGCGGCTGCAGGTCAGTAATATTCAAAGAAAAAGCCCTCTGGCATTAGTGAGGGCTTTGACCACGTAGGCTACAACTTAGAGCCGTGATACAAGAGTGGAGAGGAAAAAACAGGTAATTTATGAGTTATTTTGTGATCGCATAGTAGCTACAATATCTTTTAGTTCACATAGCTTTTTATACATATGGGTGAAAATTGGATTTCATTTGCTGATTTTATTCTAAATGGTGTGAGAGTACTTAAAGCAAGCATCACAGAAACTTGAGCCCATGCCAAGTTCCCACAGGATATACGATTTTGAAAACATATATGGTGGATAGGACAACAAAGGGGAAAACTGTACTTTGGTGCAAAATGTATTTGGATCTTAAGTAAAACTAGTGATACTACTTTGTGAAAATACTCAGTTACCAGTGAGGGTTATAAAAGAAGACACAATTATTATGAGAATGAAAAACAAAAGTAAAAGTACTCATAATGAGCAACAGCCCCTTTCATGTCGTTGTTTTATTGTATGTCATATTACTGGACTATTATTAAAAAGAAAGAAGCATGTAAGTGTAAAAAGCAATTGAATGTTGTAGGCGGTGAAGGTGGGGCTAGTTTTAACTGCTTTGTACACTGTTGGGTAGATCAGTCTACAACAATGCATTATGTTTTATTTGTTGATCATATATTTTGTATGTAAACTCTTAACTTACAACGTAATTAAAGCTGTCAGATAAATGCAGAGGAGGGGAAATTACAATAATTATCTTTCAATGTAGTGAAGCATTTGTATAAAGTTGAATAAAATAAAAGTACCGCACGATTTTACAGTAAATGTAGTTACTTTCCACCACTGCCCTCTTCTCTACCAGTCAATTCCTTTACTTCACTTTCTCTCCATCCCTCCTCCTTCCTCTCTTTCTCACAGTATCTCTATCCCACCATCCCTCCTTCCCAGGGAGCTATGTCAAGTTACCTAGAGCTAGACCTAACGGGAAACAAACGTTGGGTGAGTTTGCCCCTGGAATAAAGTGTCTCACTCTAAATTCGCCAACAGCCTGTTTTATTTTGAAAATTCTCACAGGAAGTGTTTTGTATTGACACTATGTAGGTGCTGACGCGGGTCGTCACCGCTGTTGCTCCCCGGTCTCCAGTGTGGATTTACATACCCTGGTTTCCGTGGGACTGGGAAGCGAAAGAGGAGGGTGGCGAGCCTTTCAGGAACCGAGGAATCAGCCGCAAACGGCGCAACTTCACAAATTAACAACTTGTTGCCCCGTTGTCCCGTTGTCGGTTTTCTCGTGCCAGCTCTCTGCCGTCGGAATAACGTTTACGGTACTTTTCTGCGCTTCTCTCGGCTGTCAACTGTTCTCTCTCTGGATTATTTTTCTAGTCTGGAGGAGGGCTGGGAGCTTTTTCTGAGAAGTCGGGAAGCAGCTTGAGTTGAACCCGGTTTGAAGGGCTGTGGCCATGGCCGGGGGTGGTGGTGGTGGGGTTTCTCCGTTGGGGCCCGCACCGCCAATGTGGTATCACCGGGACCTGAGTCGAGCGGCGGCCGAGGAGCTGCTAGCCCGGGCCGGGAGAGACGGGAGCTTCCTGGTGCGGGACAGCGAGAGTGTCAACGGAGCTTACGCTTTGTGTGTACTGTAAGTAACTTTGTCGCAGAAAAGAGAAACTTGTTTGAACCTAACTTTTGTTTGCGGTCTCGTTTTGCTTTGTTTACGGGAAAACGTTGTGCCCCTGCCAATGGTTTAGTTTAAATGGTATTTGAAGTTAACAGCTAGCACACATGCCTTCAGGGAATCTTGGGTTTTGTGTTCAAGTCACTGCCTCGTCTGTTACTACTCTGCAAACGTCTCTAGGTTGTGCATAAACTAAAGCATCATTTGCTTTTGTACAGTGTGTGATCAAATTGTTCTAGTTTAAGCCTGCGTAAAAAGCATTTGTTTATTTTCTCCTGGAAGGCAGTGAGTTGGAGAGACAGACTGCCTGTCTGCCCAGCAGTTAAACTCCTGCATGGCACACAACTTTAGGGCTGTCCCTGTCTGTCTAGAGTCTGATGTGGTCGCCTGCGGAGCCGTTTTTACAGGGCACACTGCTACAATCAGCCTGCGGGTTGTGAGCAGTGGCATTAAACTGAGTGCTGGTGGAGGTAAATATAAGCATCGGATGTTTTAATTGAAGGCTCGTTTAAGATCAGTGCAGTGGTGAAGCAGCCGGTTTAGCTGAGTTACACACATTGTCTTCACAGACACAGTATATCATAAAATAACAACAATCTGTATGTTAGAGTAGTATAGACCTTCTCTGTTTAAGAGGGTGGTGGAGGGCTGGGCGTCCTCTTTGCTAAAAGAAGTGATGAAACGCCCACCCACCATTACACAAGGGAGAGTTTGCCACCATTCATCTCCATGTTCGGTTAGACAATCAAGCTTCAATACAGAGACAGTACAATCAGTACTTACAATGACTCAGCCAAGTCAGATGAACCATGGAAAAGGAATGTTAAACTTTTAAAACTACAAATGACCAAAATGATTCACACGTCACCCCCATCGCCCACACAAAGTTAAACAGATGCATGGGCTACTGATAGTGCAGATGCAATAAATAAAAGGCCTGTGCCATGTGACACAAGACTCTGACATTGACTCGACCTACATCCCCTATCTGAAAGTTTACCCCATGCTGAGCTCCGTGTGTGTATATATGCAGACCAGCAGTACAAACTTTGCAAAACACATAAGAATATGCTAAACAATCAGTGGATTAATTGATATATTGATCAACAGAAAATCAATCAAATTATTTGAATAACAAATCATTTAATCATATCAGCCATTTGTCAAACATAAAATGCTAAATATTCACTAGTTCCTTCTCTTCAATAGTGATTTTGCTGCTTTTCTCTGTTTTACATCACTCTAAACTGGATGTCTTTGGGCTGTTGGTCAGACAAAACAATCTGAATACATCATCTTGAGCTCTGAGAAATTCAAACAAGAAATCACAATTTTTTGACATTTTGTACTTTAAATAATTGTCATGTATAAACACTACTGTTCTTGTCAAATGCAAACTGTCCAAAATACAATAAGTTTGACACACATTTGGCTACTAACCTATTAAAAATACCCAATCGAAGAGATTTTCTAAACATCAGTGACAAAACCCACGTTTCATTCTTTGCTGAATGCACTAGCAATTCAGTAGCTCACTCTATGACCAACAACATTCCTCGCAAACGTTTCCGGATTTATTCCCGCCTCAACCTCTCCCTTCCTCTCCCCTTTCACCTTTCATATCTTCAACCTTGTTTCATCTCAGAGATAGAGTTATGGAGAGAAGTTTACCAAACAGTGCCTCACAAAAAATGTTCCTGTTTTTTTATGCAGAATTTGTGCCTCCAGATATAAAAAAGTGACATAGTATCATAACATGGCAAAAGTGGCATGACATGGTCACCTTTACTGTTTACTATCACTCCTAAACAAGTAAGCAATACTGCTAGAATACTCTCAATACTCTCGTATAACATGGAATAAGTATAAAATGTAAAATGTAGTGCAAGTCCATCATCAAACTTTGCAGCTTTTCCGTTGCTCTCCTATATAACAGGAAACAATTAAAAGCTGACATTATAGTATATATTACAAAAGAAAAAAAAAGAACAACAGAGAGAAGTTACATAATTTAACCACATGTGTGCAGCCCCTAAATTACCGGATGTGAGCGGCAGTTGTTCAATACTGTGATTTGCTCACAACAGAGATATCGTCATTTAATACTCACAAGCAATCCAAGCTAAAGTCAGTGATCATTAGGGTAATGATTATGTATGTTGATTACCTTAAAAGAAGATGACACATATGAATTGGTGAAATGAATGTGGTTCTAATTTTCTGTACATTGCACCATTTAGTGTGTTAATTTTGAATTGTCAGTGGTGACTGTTTTTTGACAATGTATCATTGTCAATTCTCACTGATAACCTCATAAACACATGGGAAATTGCAAGGTTTCTGTTTATAAACCCTCTGAGGGACAGACAGTTCTCCCTGTTCAGAGGACCAGTATGTGTTACCACAGAATTAAAAAAATGATTTTAACTGTGACCATTTTAAATTTAAAGTTGAAGCTTCATAAATGCCTATCTGGGGAATCGGCATTGCCTGATGCTTTCTACTTTTCCTTTTTAAAAAATAAATGTTAAAATTAGATTAAAAAAATATTTGCAAAGCTTTGAAAATCATATGTCAGGTTGACTAGCTGATGTTGACCACACTGAAAGGAAGTCAAACTTTAACTGTGATCTTCAGTGTGACTTTTAGTATTTCAGAAAGTAAATGTTTTTTAGTTTTCATAAGATACACAATCAAATTATCGTGGTTCACAATATAAAAAACACACAGTTGCAGGTCACGTGGACAACAGTTGTTAGATCAGTTTCACAGAAACAAGTTGTCTATCTTATTATGTCTTTGAGAACAGGAGGCCAGTATATCCCAACAACCCCTGAAGATACAGAGGAAAAGATTATATGGTCAGACAATACGTTCATTTGTCACCTTTTGCTAATATTGCTTGGTTAAAAAAAAAACAAAAGAAAAAACCCCAAATTTCCAGGAAGTAAAATCTGAATCACCAGAGGCTTGAAAAGGTTCCAGACTGCTGAATGGTCGACTGTTTTTAGTCATGGCCCCGGTGTAGCATCCTGGAGGCTCAGGGCTGATGTGTATAGCAGGTCCTCTTGATGTTGAATGACTTTGTCTTTATCTCCTGAGCCCTTCAGCTTCCCCACCACACTGTCTACTGAAACAACATAAAACTCAACCTGAAATGTCACTGTAACTGCCACTGTAAGGGTTTAGACACATTTTAAAACCCATTTTTCAATAAAAAGGCAACATGTAAGTTAACCAAATTTATTTACTGTTGAACATAGTCAGATTGTCTTTGTCCAGTGGACTACAACATGGCACGGTGGAGGCTTGGAACACAATTGCGTCAATGTGCTGATTTAACATGGAAACTAGCTCATTTTAACTCCTCTACCAAGTGACCTCTTTTTGGATCCTGCCCACAAAACACATACATACCAAGACATTCTTTTTTAACCTGAACTAGACATAGCTTTTTGTTGAGCTTGCCCTTGTGACTTACATACACAGACATGTGTACTTCCTTTTTGAGAGCTGTGGAGGGACCAGTGTGTTTAGGAAGTGTTTCCACTCTGCTCTTGTCTGAGAATAGAAGCCGTAGCAGCAGTGGGACTGACTCCCAGGCCAGCTTGTTTGTGTAGGCCTTTGCCTTTCACTTCCTCTTACTGTACATCTAAGTCTGTGGACTTTGAGTTTTGTGTGTATGCATGCAGAGTTTAAGGTAATTCTGTGACTTTTGTAGGAAGTGACCACCATTTAGTATTTGTGTGCTAGGAGTGTTTGGTATCTATGTGCTACATATGGTTGCAGATAAAATATCTCAATGATATATAGTATGTGAAAGCACTTTCTTTAAAATTTTGCTGTATGTCTACACAGACATTGAGTTGTTTTCTATTTTTGCTGTCAGGACGATGTTCTTTAGTATCAGTGCAGCGCGTCTTAACATGTCAGGGTTCAGGCATGGCTCCCTGTGTTTCTGTAGGTGTTTGAAACCTAAAGGTTTCTGTGAAAGCATTCCTTACCGGGAAGGTGTGTGAAGTATATATTGCATTGCGGTGTTATCCTTTTTTAGATAGCTAGTTTTAGGTAGAAGTACTGTATGAAGTGATTTGGTTACATGATATGTTTTGCCATTTTATCCATGTAGCACACGGCTATCTTACAGCCTCCTTGCATCTTTTTTATTTTTTAGTTCTTACATATGAAGATGTTAGGATTCAGATCTACAGCTTTTATACCACCCTTATGCCAATTGCCATCAAGCTAAAAATCCTTCTGAAAATGATCCTAGCTTCTGTTTAACCACATCATCTTATGTAATTGGTATCAATATGGGATAGTGTATTCACTACATCAGTGTTCTTCAGAAAAGAGTCAAGCTAACCAATATTTTGTGATTTTACTATATCCCACAGTTTGTACTTAGCTTGCTCAATGCAATATCATGGAACAGGTAACATTTTGAAGTATATGTAGCAATAGAATAATATGTGGCTAAATATTGTAACTAGTCATTGATACACTGTGTTGATACACATGCTGTTTATGTTGCCTGTGCATTGTAAATACCAGAACTGAACGGACCCACTGCACTTTGAGTCAGTGGAGAGTGGAGTGCCTGATGACCAGGACAGACACAAAGTGGACAACAGAGCTATGAGGGAGGAAATTTACCTCTTGATTGTTGTTAACTTAAAGCAGTAATGAGTTTTGCCAGTGTGGGCTTCTATATGATCTTTGAGGAAGGTCATAGACTGTGTGTGTGTGTGTGTATGTGTGTGTGTGTGTGTGTGTGTGTGTGTGTGTGTGTGTGTGTGTGTGTGTGTGTGTGTGTGTGTGTGTGTGTGTGTGTGTGTGCGTGCGCGCGTCATTTGGATGAGACAAAACAAAAGGAGGTGACACTTTAAATTAACAGGGCAGAGGGAGTCAGTGGGGCAGTCATTACCCTTAACACAGACTGTTGTTGACAGGCCACACATACACAGTGTGCTTTGGGTCTGTGTCTATCCCATAATAAAGCCCTCTCTCTCTCTCCAGCCCCCCCCCCCCCCCCCCCTATATACTTTCGCTCTTCTCGACAGACAGTATTTACTTCCCAGACCCACAGAAATCTCATCAACTGCCAACAGGCACACACACACACACACACACACACACACACCCAGAATGCATTGTGTTTAAAAAATGACAGGATTAAATATGGATATGGTTTCACGGGCCAGATAGACAAAAGGAGCAATTCATCTCACTGACTGTGTTCATAGGTGGACCATGAGAGCAAATATTTTATATTTAAGTTTATACTTTTAGACATAACTCTTTTAGACATGATTTATGGAACTATTATTGGCAACAATCTAATGAATATGCTATGTTTAAATCAGTTCAACGTGGGGACCTCTGTTCTGTGTGGCTTAGCTCGACAAGTCCCATATCATTTAACTCTGATGCTCTGTGTTCTGTCAGATCAATTATGCCAAATCAAAAAACGTATCAAAATAGGACATCTAAAAGGTTTTGGCATCAGAACACTTACAGCAGGAATCGGTAATAAGCAGGCTGTAAAATCATAATTGCCCTCAGTAAGGAAATGGTCCAAAGGTTGAATGCAGTAAGAGGAAATTTAAAACACTTCATAATTCATTTCCAGAAACTGGAACCAGTTTTAAATTGCCTGTCAAGCACTGGCACAGTTTTATAGCTTGTAAAACTTCCTCTTGAATTAACACAAAATGTTGATTTGAGTTTCTGATGCCATCAGAAATGTAATAATGTTGGTCCACCTGTTATGGATGTTGTGCAGGTTTATTCCATGTCACTATGCTGGTCAATGGAAAAAATCAAGTCAATGTGACTCAAAAAGTTGATTCAGTCCAATTTCATGAAGTGAATTTAATACAACTGTGCCAGTATTTGTAAAAAAGTAATCCTGTAGTTGTTTGTTGTTGAAACACTCTCATATTTTATTCCACTTCGTGTCTTAGTTCCTGTAGGATACTGACCTGGAAAGACTGGAAAAACAGCTGAGTGGACAAGGCAGGATGAATTCCTGGCATGAATTTATCCTCCCACTGTTTTATATAGTGTATACAGACAAGTGCATACTGTAGGCACAGCGTGTAAGCAGAAGTAAAAGCATCACTGAGTTGTTTTGCATTGGATGCCATCCTCACACCCACGCTTATAAACAGATTCACAACCATGACGCACACATATACACCAACAGACATCAACCACAACATTTGCTTGGCAAAATTGGACATTGTGTGTCCGGTCCACTGAGCAGACATGAAGTGCAGACATGAAAATCATTAAACTCCAGCTTGTGGCTGCAGGCGTGTAGTCACGACTGTGCAATCACAATGTCAGCGCATTGATCTGTGATTGGTTTAAAAAATAAAAAAATAAAAAAAAAAGCTTGTGGTTCAATCAGAAATGCTGTTCACACCACAAATTCTGGGAGAAATTCAAGAAAGGATAGGAAGATATTTTTTGTGCCATCACTGTAAGTTTACAATGTATAAACACAAGGTTCAACTCTGTTCTGCTCTAATGTATCATGCTACTGTAAGGATAAAGCCCGCTCACAACTGTGACAGACAGCAACAGGTTGAAACTCTCTACAGCGTCTGAACCCCCTCGTGCTCATATATACATACACACACACACACACCCCTATCCACTGAGGTCAAGTCCAAGAGTGGGTGTGCGAATGTGAGACTTGAAATGGTTTTTTTTGTTGTTGAATCAAACAATAGTCTAAATATTATCTCTTCTTCTCTCATATCTCCCTCCCACTTTTGTTTTCTACATTTTCTCCAACTTTACTCCCATAGGTTTCAGAAGCACGTCCACACATACAGAATCCTCCCAGATGATGAAGGATTTCTGGCTGTACAGGTACAGAAAAGACACACACACACACACACACACCCACACGCTCTCTTTTTCTCTCTCATTTATATAGACACAGACACACACAGTCCACTGAGGTTAAGTGTATGTACATGTGTGCAGCAAAAACTGTATTTGCTTCAGTAGCAGCTGGCAGGCAGAGATGCTTTTGTTGGCTCTGAGCTCCCTCACTCTCACATATACACACACACCAACAGCAGCGTCTTTGTGCCTTGTGCCCAACAGCTGTGAAGTCCTCACCACCCCCAGCCACACGCACACACACATGCACACACACACACACACACACACACACACACACACACACACACACACACAGATGCTTCAGATGATCTATGTGGCTATCTCAGTTTAGACTGATTTTTAGGGTTGTAGCTGTGACATTGAAGAGAGTCTAAAAGTCTAGTTTTGTTTCCTGGTACTGAATTTGTTTGCAGGCAATGTTTACTAAAACAGTTCCTCCTGGTTTGAATTACATTTAGACTACTGGGTCATATGTGCTTACACAACATTAAATGTGGAACAATAGCGACCACCAGAGATTTCAATAACACGGCTAGTTGTAGCCAAGGAGTTTGGATGTAATTGTTATGTTCATACCATGTAGAAAATAACTCTCATTCTCTTCATCTGTCTCATGGTGTGTCCCTCCCTGTTTCTCTTCCTCCCTCCTTCTTTCAGACATCTCAGGGTGTGCAGCCTAAGCGGTTTAAGACGTTGCCAGAGTTGGTGTCTTTGTACCTGCAGCCCAGCCAGGGTCTGGTCACCACCCTGCTTTATCCCGTGGACAGAGAGGAAACAGCTGTCAGCGATGACAGAGACTATTCAGGTATCTCCAGAGCCTACAGACGCACACTCACATGGTCACAGTGACCTCCCTTTTGTCGCATTTTAACTCTCCTTTTCTGTGATTGGTAGATGGGGAGGATGAGAAGCCACCTCTTCCCCCTCGCTCTGCCTCCACCTCCACGCCCCCTGGACCAGACACACCCACAGACAGGTATGAAGTTTACACAGGACCTAATTTAAATGTGTATGAATTACTCTGATAATATGTAAGTGCAGAAACTACCTGCAGAGCTTTTTAACCATCATGCTAACCATTTAGTTCTCATCAACAACCATAATAGAAACACAGAACCACAGAACCACAACACACACACACACACACACAGGAAGGATGTTGTTTCACTGTGAATCAGATTATGTCATAAATAGTAAGCAGATGTATAATTGATGATATGAACTGATGTTATGACCGCACTGTGCCCCAGTCACTTTCACCATTTCTGTCACATGACATTAACACATCGTTACATATTAATATCAAACAATGACTCTCCTACACTCATGTTCATTAGCACGCACGCACACACACACACACACACACACACACACCCCCCCCCCCCACCCCCCGACTGCATATAGAGGGAAAGCCACATCCTGTTGAAAACCACATTGCTCACAGATGATGCAAGGCTTTAATGAGTGGGGGCTGTCATTTGTGTGCATGCAGATGTGTGTGTGTATGTTATTCAGATCTGTGTAGATTAACAAAAAACAAAGGTCAGTGTCTTTGCTCAGACTACTATGTGCTGTATTTTAACAGAGTTAGGAAATTGTATTAATCATTCTAGCAGGTGGTAGTTACTTTTTAAAGTTGCCGAGAAGAATTTTCTCAAACTGATGAGTGAAGTAACGGTAATCTGTGGGTTGTAGTAACTTTTGTCACAGTTTCAACTGTAGGTGAATTCAAGGAGCAACATCCTCCTTTCGTTCACAATGGTCTTCATTTGTGAAGTTGTCCATAGAAAGAAGTGAAGAATTGGCCATTGAAATCCCACTGTGACACTTTCTACACATGATTAATTACATTTTGCTAAACCACCAAAATGAGCGCAAAATACATGACAGATCAGAGACAGTGAAGGAACAAGACATCACCTTTTCGTTTTCACTTGACACTTGTAACAGTCTGCTGGTTTGCATGCTAAAAATAAGCCGTGGCTCAGGAAAATTTACTTAGCTTACTTAGAAGCCCCACTGTGGACCATATTAAAGGATTGTAAATGCAGAGATCTGTAGGTGCAAAAGCTGAAGTTTTAGTTGCAGAGACTAACACCTGGCCTTTTGTTGGCTCACATGGTTAAGTGAGTGTGTGGTTTTTGTTTTTTTTTGTGTGTGTCTGCATCTGTCCATGGCAGGGCAGACATAAGTCAGCTCACTGGTTCAGAGGAAGTATGTGATTCTAAAAACCCTGACTGCAGAGATAGAGTGCTCACAGACACACACACAGCTTTGCAAATGTGCCACTGACAATGCAGGACCTGACTGTGTAAAATGTGCAGCCAACATCTAATCACAAGAATGCTGTTTTTGCCTGCTTATACTGTAATATTTACACTTATGTTGGGTAATTGTGTGCATGTAGTGAAGATGGTTATAAATGCTCATTGGACTTTATTTTGTTTTAGCGCTCCAGCAGCTAATGGCCTGAGCACCATCTCCCATGAGTACTTGAAGGGCAGCTATGCTCTGGACCTTGAGGCAGTCAAACAGGGAGCCTGTTCCCTGCCTCACCTCAACAAGACACTAGTGGCCTCCTGCAAACGCCTTAATGGGTAAGACAGACACGCACACCAGCTCATACGTAGACACACATATTCCACAGTGCATGCACAGATACACAGAGCTATTCTTTCATGTATTCGCTCATCATGACACTGACATAACATATTTGTAAGGATTTGCTCTCTCTGTGTGCAGAGCTGCCTGCTACCTCATCCCTTTGTTTTGGTCACAATGACATGTTGCACATTCAAACACTGTGGAAAAAATGTAACAAAATATAACTTAATCACATAGCTATTAATCATCTGTTGTCAATCAAGCAGCCCCAACCTGCACACATACATACAGTAAATATCTGTTCCCTATAAATTGATCTAAATTAAGAGAAAGACGTGATTTAGAGAGGCATTTTTTAAAACTGTGGATCTCTTTCTGTTTCTCTCCTTAGGGAGGTGGATAAGGTTCTGTCTGGTCTGGAGATTCTGTCTAAAGTCTTTGATCAGCAGAGTGCCTTCATGGTCTCCAAGATGATCCAACAGGTACATTTTCTTTAACACAGAGTTGGATTTATACATACATATATGCACAGAGGTAGTAGTATACAGACATACAAGTGAATGTCATGAGGAAAAAGCTTTTTTTTCCTCCAGGGTCCTTTGGGCACAGCTGAGGTAGACTTAGTCATGCTACACTCATACATACTGCTATTGAAATGATTTATCTCAAGGAAAACTATGCACAGGGTTGTTTGTGTTTATCTGTGTGGTATATGTGCATGCGGAGATTTGTATTTATTATATTTGTAATGTTCTTCCATAGTTGTGCGTTGTTGTCTAACACATTTAAAACTTAGATGGTGTGTTTATGAGACAGGCGGAATGTCTTATTTTTTTATAGATTTCCATAAACGAATAGATGTGAAATAAAATCTTTTAAATCATCAAGTAGCTGTCTCTTAAGAAATGCAAATGATGGATTGACCGCTGTGCGAATTTCACAACCATCACAGAAAATAGAGGCATTGCTGCCTCAGCAAAATTATTTTTTCATTTGGAACTGGTGGCGTCAGTTCAGTAATCACTCTAGTCATGAAGCAGAAGCACTTACACCAACATGTGGTTTTATGTTTAAATAAAAGCTGATTTATTTACACATGGATAGACAAGTTATGCAGGCTTAAGAACAATGTACTGTGTAATTGTGAAATGTGTGTGTTTGCTGTGCAGTTTTACACGCTGTACCATTTTTTTGAAAGCCTGGGTGAAACACATCATGGGTGATTTCTGAAATCTTCCACCATGAAATCTAAATTTTTTTGTCCTTGAAACCTGTTTTACTTTGGTCTTGCTCTTCTCTTCAAACTGCACAGCTTGCATGGGTTCTAATTGCTTTTTTCCCACCAACAGTCAGTGAATCAGGGTGGAGACCAGGAGTTAGAGAACCTTGTGACTAAGCTGGCAATTCTCAAAGACCTGCTGTCGTCCATAGAGAAAAAGGTACTTACATATATTCAGTCATGTGTAGGCATGCACCCTCACACATGATCACTTCTGCTCCCTGTGTGTGTGTGTGTGTGTGTGTGTGTGTGTGTGTGTGTGTGTGTGTGTGTGTGTGTGTGTGTGTGTGTGTGTGTGTGTGTGTGTGTGTGTGTGTGTGTGTGTGTGTGTGTGTGTCTCTCTCTGTTACTTTCTCTTTCTCTACTCAGTCAGATGCACAGCTGTTAGTTTGAAGTGGTCAGTCTAGATAACCCTCTCCATTTGACCATGAAGATGAAGACTCGAGGCTGGTGTGTGTGTTGGGGCCTTGACATACAACATATAGAGGAGAAACAGATGGAAAGTGATGGAGGGATTTTGTGACATTTTTGCCATTTGTGTGTTTGTGTAATTCTCAGGAAGCAGGAAGGAGAGGTTGTGTCATGTAGGTCATAACAGTAAAGGATTTAAGGCGTAGTTTTTTTTTGACCAGCTCTGCCATGTTCATATGTCAAATTGTTTTGCGATGGACTTGGTTTGTAAGGAAGGTCTTTATCTAGCTTGGCAGGAAATGGCCTCAGTGCAATCAAGCTGTGTGTCTTGACTCGTGTGATGTCACTGGCTCCACCTTCTCTGCTCCTGTTAGATCACACTCTGGAAATGGAAAACTCCTTCCTTGTTGACACTAACACTAAAGCTGAAAATAATACAGTTTATCTCTGTATGTCTTTTTTTTATGCCCATGTCTCTTTCCCTCTTTCATTTTTTCATCATACTTCTACCAATTGTTTCACCTCCACCCCTCTCCTTCTCTTTTTTCCCCCTCTCAGGCCCTGAAAGCTCTCCAGGACATGAGCTTGTCCTCACCGTGCTCCCCTCCTCCTCTCTCCATGCGTCACAGCAAAGCAATCCCTGTGCAGGCCTTTGAGGTATGCATGCATACATACACACATACATAACGCACACATATCACCCACACACTTTTTTTAGTGGTTGTCTTCCTGCAGGGTGATGGAGGTAATATCAACATTTTTAGCAATTATCAAGACAATCAATGGTCACAAAGCCAAATTTCCCTTCCTGGGCAGTCAAGCTCTGCTCTATTATCAATTTAGGTATTCACATCATTATCAAAATCTTAAAGCTTTTATATTTCCTTTTTTTTAACAAGGCAAGTAATCTCAGGAAAAGATCAATTTCCTGAGGTGACGCAACAATTCCAGATGTGATTTATTATATGTTACTATCAAGGAATGGCGGTTTTGTTTCACAAAGGACAGATTGAACCTGAATTACAATAAAACACCCCCTGAAGTCAAGTACTCCTCAACACACTGCAGTGGCTGATGTGAGACCAAAAGAATGTTTGCAATGCACTTCCTGTTGTATTGTCATATTACACTTTCAGCAGTGGCATTGTCAGATGAAATGGTATTAATAACTCTTGGTATCATATGCCCATCTACAACAAGTACATAAGTAAGTGAGTGTAACTTGTAAATTTGTATAGTGGTCAGAAGATTATAGTTTTTTTTATTTTGAAAGTGCCTCGTAGACATAGGAAGAAAACTGTTGTGAAGTTGTAGAGAAAAGGAGAAAAAATTGGATATATGTATGGATAGAGATTCGGTGGAGAATAAGGGGGATAGAGGAAGAAAAAAGGAAAACAGAGTGGAGAGATAAATATCAGGGGGAGAACTTATGGAAGCAGGTGAGACAGAGGAGGAAGAGGAGATGAATGATTTGAAATATTAGTTTTCAGCCAAGTCTGCATTCTGGTGATATCCTCTCAGCGGCTTCCTGTTTCACAGGAACAGAAGTGTTGTTACAATGACGAGATAGCTTTAAGATGCGGCATCTTGAATCTCCAACTGACGCACAAACAGACCCCATTGAGGTGACTCAAAGAGAGAATTAATGTCTGTCCTGTGGTTCACCATTTTTTCTGAGAAATATCGAGTCCTATGTTTCTATGTACAAGCTCTATGGATTCTAATAAAATAAAGTCTGCAGTCAAAATTTCCCCAAGTCTGTGTTGATCAGAAATTTGTTAACTGTCTTATAAAATTGATATTGAGAGAATCAGGACATTTGGTGTGTGGTCATCAAAATTACTGCTTTTTGTTTTCAGATATGCTGCCTGCTGTCGACAGATTGCTGACTGCATATAACTGAGATAGATTTAGCTCTCTGTTAATGCCTCAGAAGCAGCAAGCTTGTTTATGTGTCAACAACAGAAGGAGAGAGTGCTGAGGGGTCTACCACTTTCACTTTGGAGACCCCTGGTGGTGTGAGGATTTAATATGGTCTGAAAGTAAAGAGCTCTGTGGTCACGTAAACCTTTTATATGCTCTGGTCCACTACAGGTAAAGCTGGATGTTTACCTGGCAGAACTGACCAAGATAGGAAAGAGTCAGAAGTACACTCTGTCTGTGGATGTAGAGGGAGGACGACTGGTGGTGATGAAGAAGGTGAAAGACAGCCAAGAGGACTGGACCACCTTCACACATGACAAAAGTGAGAAACCCACACATACTCCATACATAGTAACCACAGTGTTTTTTGAACTGTGAGATGGGTAATCAGTGTTTCCCTCAGGAAATTAGTGAGCAGAAATTTGTGTGACAGGTGATAAACAAGTCGGTGACGCATCTTGTCTCATGATAACTTTAGTTGGTAGATGACAGCCTAAACAAAGGCCACATTCACTAAATTGGAAATGTCATTTTCTCTGTGAAATAGCGCCTCTACTCTTTTTATGGATTGTTGATGTTTTATTTTTAAAAAGCGTGTTTATTTTTTATTTTGGTAGTGGAGGTGGTCTTGAGGTGAAGTGGCTCGCCTTTGCTGCACAACGCTGCAAGAAACTCTGAGTAATGTGTCAGATTTAGCTGCCACCATGGAAACAGTTTTAGTGTCTCTGGACTCCAGGGCAAGATATTAAATATATTTAATGTGGATCCAAACTTTTTTATTCTTGATGGTAGCTGTTTGAGACACAGTTGAGGTGAAGACATAAAAAATTATATGAGGATTTAATGACAGCTTTTTTTTTTTTATTACAATTTTCTTTTATCCACCTTCATTGACTTTAGCCTCATTTAAACCTCTCAATCTATTGTTTGACCTCCCTTGCTTTCCCTCCGGATCTTTATCTTTAACTCCTGTCTGTCTGTGTTTTCGTCTGTCTCTGTCTCTCTCAGTCCGTCAGCTGATCAAGTCTCAGCGGGTGCAGAATAAACTGGGCATTGTTTTTGAGAAGGAGAAGGACAAGAGCCAGAGGAAAGACTTCATCTTTGCTAGTGCCAAGGTCTGCATACACATGCACGCACATGCGCTCACACACACACAGTCTCTCTCTCTCTCTCTCTTTCTCTCTCTCTCTCTCTCTCTCTCTCTCTCTCTGTCTTCTCTCATCTCGTCTCGGCTTTCTCCTTCTCTCTCGCTCTCTCTCCTCTCTTTTCTAAATCTAAGAAGGCACAATCTTTCATTGGAATATGCAAATACCTACCAGCAGACATTACAGTGTATACACATTCATATTCAAATGGACAAGGAAATACTCTCACATTTACCTTATTTATTTATATATTCAGAATTAGACTAAGGACACTGAAAGGGGCCAAGCTTTTTGGCACAGACCTGTATACATGTGTCCTCTATGAATTCAGCTTCCACTGCGACTCTTACTATAATGTGAGTCACATACATCTCTGCACTGCTTTTTCTCTTTAGATATTTCTATTTTGGGAAGAAAACTTGATGGAAAATATCAACGAGTGTTATCTAAGCTCACATACATCAAAATGTTTAAAGATTTAATGAAAGCACATATACACACACTGATTGATAGGTAACTTTAAGTGCTGCTGCTTAAAAACAGGGTGCCTTTTGTGGCAACTTCCACTCACTGATTTGTGTGTGTGTGTGTGTTTCAGAAGCGGGAGGCGTTTTGCCAGCTGCTGCAGCTGATGAGAACAAACATTCCAACCAGGATGAGCCAGACATGATTTCCATCTTCATAGGCATCTGGAATATGGGTTAGACACACACACACACACATGCACACATGCACACATTATCTAATATAACTTGGGTTAATAGCAGAACATACTGATCTATCATATATTGTAATATGTTGCACTGAAAAGTAACAGTAAGTATTTCCAGGTCATGACATTAATATTTTTGATGAGAATGTAGCATTTTGATCTTTGGTCTGGTTGTTTAGGCTCAGTGCCTTCGCCTAAGTCTGTGGCCTCGTGGGTGTTGTGTCGCGGCTTGGGAAGACTCTGGACGAGATGACGGTCACCATTCCTCATGACCTTTATGTGTTTGGAACCCAAGAAAACTCAGTGTGTGAGCGGGAGTGGGTGGAGTCACTGCGCTGCATGTTGAAGAGCAGACAGAACTGGAGTATAAACCGGTGAGGAAGCAGGCCATCATGCTGAATGTCACATCCATTGATTAAACTGGTGTTACTTGTGCTTGCTCACACCTACCAATCCGTTTAAGTCACGCAGGAGTAACAAGAAAAAGTGGAGGTGATATGTTTTAAGAAGCTAAAACTGAAGATGACACAGCTATTTTTGTACAGAGATGGTGCAGTAATTATGAGTATAGGCTCCTCACTGTCTATTGTCCTTGTTTTGTAGATCGCAGTGCAGACTCTGTGGAACATTAAGATTGCTGTCTTGGTGAAACCTGAACATGAGAATCGAATCAGCCACGTGGGAATGTCCAGTGTCAAGACGGGCATCGCCAACACACTGGGTAATTACAGTGCTCAGTCTTCCCTCTTCAATCTTTTTATTTGAAAAAAAATAATGATTGATATGATTCATTACTGCATCTCTGGATGAAAACATGACTTGAATTAAGAAACAAAAAAAAAGAACAAAAACTATATTCTGTTTTTTTTTTTTCTATAAATAATGGTTGTCATTACTGTAATGTATTTAGCTTGTATGTTTGTTTGGATTGTTTCCTGGGTAACAAAGGAGCTGTAGGTGTGTCCTTCATGTTCAACGGGACATCTTTCGGTTTTGTGAATTGTCACTTGACATCAGGGAATGAGAAGATTGCCGGTACGTACCACAGTCCTGACACCATTATTTGTTGGCTATGACTGTGAGGACGTCCCACTTGTTTTTAGTTACTTCCATGTGTTCTTGACTATTTTATTTCACGGTCTTGTACTTTTAAACCTTTACACTGCAATTTTACTTTGTGGGGACTGAAAATGTCTTTCCTGTTGGTTTTGTGATTTAATACTTTTACAGTGTGTCAGAAAACATCTCACACACACACACACCACACACACACACACACACACAGCACACACACCAACAGCACACACAGAAGTGACTAGTTTGCACTTTATTACATAAAATACATGTGACCTTTGACCGCTGCAGGCGGAACCAGAACTACCTTGATATTCCTGCGGCTGCTGTCACTAGGAGACAAACAGCTGAGCTCCTTTGACATCTCGCTGCGGCTTCACACACCTCTTGCTGGCTGGGAGACCTCAACTACAGGCTGGATATGGATATACAGGTGAAGAGAACACACACAAAATCAGACAGCACACAGATGATGAAATGAGCAAATTTAGATGAAACCTTATTTTTAATGACCCTGCCTGCTTTTGGTGTCTGCGAACGGGTGTGCAGGAGATCTTAAACTACATTTAACAGGAAGGAGGTTTGAGCCCCTGCTGAGGGTGGATGGCCAGCTCAACCCTGGAGAGGGAGAAGAAAGTCTTCCTATCGCTTTGGTTAGTAAGCCTGAGCAGTACTGGTTTACTATCTCTTTTCGTGGTACAATGAACATATTCCTGAGTGCGAGCCAGTGATTTCTTTTTTGTCTTTCTTTTCTTTTAGCAGTGCGGTCAAAGAATAAGACTCTGTCCTCTCTGTGCTACATTCTTCATTGTAGTGTTCATGCTGTTTTTTCTCAAAAGTAAGCATTAACACACAGGATGTGAACTAGTCAGCGTTCTGTCTGTGGGCAGACAAATTCAGCTGACGTCAGATCACCCTCAATGCCAAAGGAGGGAAGAGAGAAGTGCCTTTTTGTTTTAATGATTATTACTCATTATCGGCAACTGAATGTGTTAGGTTTAGATTTATTGATGGCTTAATAGAATGCTAGGCTTTTGTGCCTTTACACTTAACTGCAACAAATTGTAACAAGAAATGTGTGTATCTTCTTGCTCGGCAGCTAGGTAGCGCGAAAGAGCATCTCGTTCCCGCCACCTACCGTTATGAACGTGGCTGCAAGGACACATAATGTAATGGCAGAGCAATAAGAGCCACAGGGGTTGTTTTATCTTAACTTAACCAACATCACAGGACTTAGTTCCCAGCCTTTCTGACACGTGACTTACCAGTACTTGTAATTTCTCTCTCTTGTTGGTCATGCCTGATTAATCCTGCTGTGTGTTCCTGCTACTTTTCTCAGTGTCTGTTCACTAGTCTAGATGAGGACGAATGTCCATCCCTGGTGTGAACAGGATGCTTGTGGAAGTCGTATCCAGAAAACACATCGTCTGCAACTCCTATGGTGGAGACATCGGGCAGAAAACTTATTCCACACGTCATTTGTTTTCAATTCAGTGTAAACAAGTGTCAACTGAGTAAAAGGTGGTTAATTTAACCTAAAAACATTTTAAACCATCTATATATGGGCTTATACTAGCAATAAATTATTATTGATCCAAACAAGGAGAGCTAATTAGCAAGGCCTCTTTTGTGTTTATCAGGCTGTACAGATGAAATATAGTGACCAGTGATACTACCCTGTCTTCGCTACATTTGAGGTGGGGGTTTGACCTCTCCAGTTTGTCTCCAAGAAAGGTACAAGTGAATTAACTTGAAGCTCTTCAGAAAGTAAATATATTTAAGTTTTTCTTTGGTTACCTTTCATTCTTCTACTGTCAATCGCTCTGCTTGTGGTCTCACTTGTGGTGTGTCTCTCTTTGGTTCTGTCTCCTTTTTTTAGCTGCAGGTGACAATCAGGCCATAATGGCTGAGTTTCAAAAATATGAGTGGACTCTGTGCATGGAAAATGCAGCAGATGGTCTGTAGCATATTGCTTTTTCAGAACTGTTGTGATTTGTTTTCGTTTTCAGCTGAACTGCTGACAGTGGATATGCCTCCTGTGAGTCTGGTTTGATGACTACGCACTGAACTTGGAAGACCAGAAATAAGCAGGATGAGTTAAGCTGAACAGAGGGAAAATATATATAATGTGCGCCTGTTACTCATTTTTTGGCCCAGTGAGTTGAGTTTGCAATCACAGCTTATGTTTTCACCAAGATTGGGATTTGTATGCTATATAAAGTTCATGTCTGTTTCTACTTGCTGTATGAAGAGCTCGCTCATTTTTCTGCATTTTCTTTCGCACTGAGCAAACATTTAACAAGTAAATGACTAATTCTTATATTTATGCTTTGTACATGGTATTCGATTTTGCCACCCACTCACCTCCAACTGTTTCTATGTAGGTCTGCCAAAAGTCTTTTCAGAGCAAGGCTACATGCGAGTTTGAGAGCATCGAGCTTATGTGAGACAGCGAGCAGAAGCGCAAGTTTCTTCATTGAATTTTCCAACTTGTCTGGAAGGTGCGATGAACATGTCTGCACCTTTTGCAGTGAGCTCATTCACACATTTAGGGCTTTTCCACAGTCAGAAATCCACCAGGAGTTTACCAGCACAGGACAGGGTTTCTGGAACACTCCAGAAAGTGGATGTAATAAATTTATATGCTGTTTCTTCTTTTCATAATCCCTGCCTCCATCCTCCCTATCTCAGGCAGTCAAGTATACTTTAAACTAGTCTCCATTTTTGACCCATGCTGCATCCCACCAATCCTGTCCCACCATATTACTTTTGAATGAAATGCAATAGAACATCTCCCTCCTCTTCTTCGCTTCTCTCCTCTCCTCTCCTTCCCACTCGTTCCCTTTGGGTCCCTCTCCCGCCATCCCGCTCTGCCCTGCATTTCTCTCTCTGTTTCTCATCTGGTAGAGTTTAAGGAAGGAGGCTTATGAGAACGACAGTTGGCAGCGCAGCGACAATGTCAACCTTTCCCCTGCCGTGTGGGCTGGTCCAACAAACAGCTACAAGACGCTAAAACCTCTTCTCTCGAGATTCGAGTATCGTTCAAAGGACGCAACATCTGCTGCTAACAGTGAAAATCAACTGGATGGATATGATTCCTACGGTATATGAAGAAGCGTGTTACTTGTTTTGTCGTGTGGCTGGTCCAAATTAAAGTTTGTTTCTTTTAGTCTGACAAACCATGTTGTGTTTTTTCCGCGCTGCCTCAGGCAGAAAGTGCGTGTTGGCTCTGAATCAATGATTGGCAAGCACAGCACAGCAGTTCCACACCTACCTGTCCCATCCGTGGCGAGGAACACAGGAAATATGCAGGGGGTCCATGAGGGTCAGAGTCCCCCTCTGAAAGAAATGGGAACCAGGGAGAGACTCTACGGTAATGCACTGTAGACCTACTGTGTGGTGATAGTCTGGTGTACTGTGTGCTTGAGTTGGAGAGAAAGCGCTAGTTCCATTTAAGAGCCAGTACAGTTTTTTTAACATACCTTTTTAAGCTTTAAAGAATTTGTACACATGAATTGTCCAAATGGTGAAGTTGGGAAAATTTTTATTGTTGTGTTTCAGAGTGGATCAAGTGTGGACAAGGAATGAGACAGGTGGACCTAAAGGGACATCCATGATGGTGTCAGAGTGGGACATGAATATGTGAAGTGAGTAACTTCTGCTTCTTTATAATAAAAAAGTTTAATGTAGCTTCATAGTAAAATGCAAAAAGCTGAATGTTTCATTAGCATTCTTCAGAGGAGAAAATTCTATATTACCTTCTCTGTGTATGGTTGTACATTATATTGGAGACACCCATGAATCCAAGGTAAGAATGAAAAATTTTTGTGGGCCAGTTTTTAGAGACTTGTATTTTGATGGAGTACAAGTATGGCTTTATAATTCAGATGGGGAAGACATAACTATTTTTGAAACATGCATCTCAGTGTTGTTAAAATGATATTGCATTTTTTTTTTCTCTTTTCTTCCTAAACTTTCTGTAAACTGTGTACTGTTTTAATACAAGAAATATACTATAAATAGATGTAATTTAAAAATATTTATCGATATTGTAGTGAGGGAAGGTTTTGCCCTTAGTAAAAACAAGAAAAAAAAAAAAGATGCGCTGCACACTCCCTGGTGAATTTATCACCCTGGCTCTGTGGCCGAAGAAGCTCCATCAGACGTGGCCTGATGAAAAATAAAGATTAAAAATAAATATTTTGAGGAAAGTCGGCCTGTACAACATTGTACAACCTTTGTTTCTTGGTATGTTCAGTATTTTCTCTCACTTGCCAACTTGTAACTTGTTCTGTTGTGTCCACGCCTGAAGGCCATCTGTGTTTCGTAACAGCATTTAGGAGAGCTGGGCAAGGTCAGTGAGGAGGGAGAAAGGAGACAGCAAAGGAGGAAACTGCTGCATAGGTACAGGCACAATTCATGTTAATCACACACACTGATCAGCCAAACACACCTTCAGATTTTACAGACCACGTTTGATATGGATAAGTTTCAGGCAGCTGAACAGTTTTACACCGTGACAGCATTAAACAATACAAAAATCAAAAACCATTTGTTCTGTTGCCTTTCCTGTACTGAAGAACCTAAGCAAGATGCATGCAGATGGGTGATTCCATCCCATCAGCAAGAACAGTGTCAATAACCCCGGCCTACTACATCCCTGGAGGGCGTTCCAACCAGTCGGCAGCTGCTTCCTCCTCACCTGAGCTTCTCCCATCTCCTCCGTCCACAAACCCCAGGCAGCTAAAGCCCCTCCTGCCGCCTCAGCTGGAGTCTCGGAACCAAACCCTCCTGTGCGGCCGTCAGGGCCCCATCACCCACGCAGACACATGGCAGGACACGCGCGGTCCGTGCAATTCAGTGAGGAGGGCCTGCCTCAGAAGACGATGGAGGGCACTTGTGGTGGCGGGGGCACAGGGGTGGAGGTGTCGCCGGGAACAGTAGGAAGCACACTGGTAATTGCGAGCCCCTCCCGAGTTCCCTCCTCGCTCCTCTTCCTAAGGGAGCACTGGAGATGGTTGCAGAAGTCCCCTTCCCCAAAGCCTCGCCCTGTTTACCCGGAACCTGGCCTGAGGTCAGGATCCCAGCAGCGAATCCCGGTGCCCGCTGGTCTCGGGGTAGGGCTTCCGGAGAGGAGGAGGGGGAGGCGGAGGGGGAGGACGGAGGGGGAGGCGGAGGCGGAGGCGGAGGCGGAGGCGGAGCAGGGGCAATTAGATCGACCCGTGTGTTCTGCTGGCTGCCAGATCGGCTAAGACATCTGAGTGAGAGTGAGTTTCCCCTGGACAGCCGCCACGCACTCCCTCAGCACCACATAGCCTCTGAGGGGGCAGTCCATGGGTTTAGGTCTGGACGCCTGCCGGCACCTTTCCGCACCCAGTAAATCCCATCAAAGAGAGTTATTGCAGAGGATCATGCCTGAGGAAGTGTGGGTGGTTCAATTAAAGTTTGCAATGTACACTTTAGGATTTGAGCTTATTCTCAGTAGTGTAGTCAGTTAGCCAGACACGGTTAGGCAGTATTTCTCTAGGCCATCCCAGGTTTTTATATTACGTTTTCTAAAAACACAAAAGCTTAACTATTTTTAGTTTTAGTGTTTTCTTCAATGGGGGGGACAAAAATCAAGCCAAAGCAGCTAGCATATTGTATCTTTGTATCTTTTATTATCTTACTGCATTCTGCGGGCAGAGTAATTGGTTCGCTACCACAGTTTTTTTTGGTGCTCCTGCTTTACGATTTCTCCTGTGCAGGCACTTTGGGGCAGCAAGTAGGTTCCTCTTTGTCACTGGTTTTGGGGAATCTTCAGTGGGGCGAATGGCTGCAGAGACTTGGGACTTGAGAAGGTATGAGCAGGGTCTTCTACAACAACGGTGGGATGACCTGGAGTTCTCAGGTACAAACACACATACACTCAGATATGTTGACATTCATGCTGTCTTTGCATGCAATTAGTGGGTGAAAATAAAAAGAGTTGAGGTAGTGATATAGTGTGAAAGTACAGGCCCAAAGTCTGTGTGGGATTAAAAAGCAAATCTACTACTCGTGGTTGTTATTCGTTTTGAAGTAAAATAATTATTTTAATTAATTATAGCGCACAGCCTTCAGTGTACTGTGTCTGCACCCTGTACTGTCATGCTGTCTGACTGAATAGCATGTTATTCACTAAATGTTTATAAAGGATTGATAGTGGGTTCCTGGTTCACGTGCTCCAGGGAAAGTAGGGTTATTGCCTGATCTATACGTGCTGTATGAAAAACGGTTTGTCAACTTTGTTCTGTTTTCTCATATCTTTGTATTGTTTTTCCACGCGACCATCACAGGAGGAGACCTGGAGGAGGGCGGGAGTGCTCGACCCTTGCCCACAAGCGAATCCTGCCTGGAGAGCTCAGGCAGCAGCAACAGGAGAAAGTATATACTGTAGAGCCGAAACTTGGTCCATATGACTGTTCCAAACTGGCTGGAAACCACAGCGCAGGTCAAGAGGCCAAGATCTCAGCTGAACTGAACTGAGGCCTGGAACTTGCCAATGGGTGACTGCGCAGAGCTGTGCCTTCTGGAGATGGGTAGGAGAATTGCACTCGCCATTTTTGGTACTTTCAAAAACACTATTGTTGAACCAACGTCCTTTTTCACATGGTACTGTATGGTGG